>NW_017259453.1:15963-33244 GCF_001594045.1 Atta colombica
AAGGGGATAAAACGAGAGAATAGAATCACGATTCCCTATCTGTCTCTGTGTCGGCTCTTCTGTGTTTCCCGGGAAAAGGGGAAATAATCATCGTTATTTCAAACTTACACAGTGCAGGTGCCACGAGTTGTTTCTAATAACATAACTTGATCCTAGCAGAAATTTAATGGAATCAATCTGAAAGAAAGAAATCGTTGAGAATGTATGAAATATAATCTCTCTAAAGTCGTAAACGAAAGTAAAAAAATTCCAATTCATATTATATTTTATTGTGATACACATTATTTTCTTTCATTAACGTATTGCTATTGAAATATTTAAAAACATAATTAATTGCAACATATTTATATTGTTACACAGTTATATTGTAAACAATATAAATAATAAATTATTCTTTTTTTGTAATATTATGTATTTAAAAGACTTGTAAATCATCCTTTTATTGCTCTCTTTATTTAATTAAAGGAACATTTGTTTTATAATTTAAATCTTTTTTTTATTTACGAATTACTGCGGAATATAAATAATACTGTTTATAATTCCTTTTGAAACAATAATTACGGCAAGATGAATAAAAGATATATCATAAGATGTACTATAAATGTGCCAATCTTCTCGGTTGCAAAATTTTAATTTTGATTGCCTGTCAATTTACGTGTGTACGCTGAATAGATAAATATTACCAAAACAGCATTATATCGAATATACAATGTATTTGGACAAAAAGATGATGCCGACAGAGTGCATTCCTCGGATATTTTTCTGTTTCTCTTTCTCTCTCTCTCTCTCTCTCTCTCTCTCTCTCTCTCTCTCTCTCTTTCTCTATCTCTCTTTCTTTCTCATTGTTATTATATTATATTATACTCCCCCGAACATTCCACTTGAAGACAGACTTCTGGAGTTGTCTTCCGCTAATAATGTGGGCGTGGATGCAGGTGCAACATACATATTGCAATGGAATGGATTCGTAAGTGGAGGGTATACGAGAAGTGGGATTAAATTGCCCCTCGTAGACTCCAATCAGGGACGCTTGGAGAAAATTAGAATGAACGAGACTGTTCGTAGCTGGCAGCCGCGAATTAGACTTGGAGATTGTCGAACACGGCATTGAAATAGTGATTGGGGAACTACGAATCGAGAATTAAGAGGCTACTCTCTTTCGTATTTATTTTCGATACGAACCGCAAACTTCAAAGCAATCTTCGGCTTTGTGATATGCGGAGTTGTACTTATGTCGCACAATTGAATATTTAATATTGTAAAAAAAAAACTTAATTTATTTAATTTGCAATTCCATACGAATATTTATGTTAAATAATAGTGAGAAGATATTAACAGAAATAGGAGAAATTTGTTGTTTTGCACTTTGATTCTCTAATTATGGTGTTTCCATTTGAGATTGCATTACTTCACGTCAGCGTGATGCGTGTATTACAGTTATATCTATTATTTATTTTGATATTTACCATCGAGCAGATCACAAATTACCTCATTCCCGATAATGAACTTGATTCGTGACGAAATCTCCTTCGGCATTGAAAGGAATAGAGGCTGATAAAGTCGCTGGTATAAGAAAAAAAAACTATTTTTTTAAGCTACCAGGGATTATACGTTCTTCCTACAAAGGCCTATCGGCAAAACGACGAGGCGCGGGAGCGCTGGAAAGTTGGCAAAATCCGGAGTGCCGCGTCATAAAGATATGCTCGGTGGGTCGCTCGGGAGTCGGGCAGAAAGTATGAAATTGCTTATATTTTATAAAAGCGAAGGAGAATGGGAGGGAGGTCCTTGTGCGGCGCGAAAGATGAGGTGGTATCGACGGGCAAATAAAAAAGACGGCGAAGAAGGAGGCAACGTCTTCTCGTGAATAAACAACGAGTATCGTACATGCCATGGTAACGTAGACCGATAAAAGAACATGGACGCATAGTCGCTTGCATGTAGGGTTGGCATTCCGAAGGTGTGGCGTTCTTTCGTGGTTGAGTCAAACGAAAGTCGATTCGGAAAATTAGAATGCACAGATCAAGTCAAAAGATTCAAGTAGCGTTAAATTTTATTGTGATAACGCCACCGTAACAAGCAATTAAATAGAACGAATCGAATCAGATTTATTTTTATATTTATAAGATTAGCCTTATATATAAAAAAAAATTTGAAGAGTACTTTTATAAAGTAATAAAAGAACTGTTTTAGTACCGAGAGAAACAGACGATATAACGACGATAGGATTGTACGCTCAACTGAATTTAAGTATGAAAATGTTTTAATTTTGACTTTTTCCTCTTATTCAATTTATTTTACTGATTCACTAGCTTTCTAAGGAATATATTACTTGCTTTTATGCCTCATAATAATATTTTTCAGGAGATGTTTTAAGTTCAAATAAGCGATTTACTTACCTTATTAAGTATATTATTATCATCAATCAATCTATCAATTTGACAATGATATTTTAAATCATAACATTTCAGCTTAAAGCATATTTTATATTTATGTACTTTGCAGTCGTACATATTTTGGCCGTACTCCAATTCAAACTTTCATCGGTTGAGCATTTAATTGTTTGCGCTGATATAAAGTTACCATAATTCTGCTCTTTAAACTGTCATCCCAATCATTTATGTCTATGTTGTTAGGATATTACAATTTCCTTAAATTTATTACTGAAATATTTTCTGCAATTTAAATTGAAGATAATATTTAATAAAATTAATCTTGGCGGTTAATTAAGCATTATGCACGTTTCTATCAATTGTAGATTAACTTTAATCTCGATCCAACTTATTCTTCATCTTTTTCTAATTCCAAAGATTAAAAAAAGAAGAGTAAATTAAACCGAGATTAAAGTTAATCCACATTGGTGGAAACAGACATCATTTATTTTTGCTGTCAATATATATCGATGATTTTTTATTAATTACTGAAATAATTAAAATTTATCTCTTGAATATTAAAGTATGTATTAAAGTTCTTATGATTGGAAAAATGTAATTAAAACTGCAATGCAAATTCTAAAACTGCAATGCAAGAAATATGTTAGCTGCATGCAGGTATTGATTTATACTTACATACCTATATGTATGTATACATATATCTGAAGATTCTTCTCGAAAAATATGGCGTCTTTGTCGCTGCATTGTCAAGCTTGCGAAGACGGAGAGAAGAAAATGGAATACCCTACATATATATATCAAGTTCCCGGCCAATATAGCCCTAGAAGGGACGAAGACGCGTGTAATCAAGGCGCAGACAAAACAACATATTGCTATTTGGAAGAAACAGTTTACTTAGGTTTGATATACTACCGCATTGGATTATTATAACGAAACTCAAAATGCACAAAATACGCCTGCTCTAACACATTGTCGCCATTTTCTCAACGTATTTCAAAATATCGATTTTTAAGATATATTAGTATCTTTACTACAATACAGTCAAAAATATAAGATATATACCAATTCAGAATTATAATTTAAGAAGTAGTATTAAGAACTGCATAAAAATGACTACATTTCATTTTCGGTGCTGAAAAAAAAATTAATAAAATAAAACTTTAAATTATTCTCTTGTAATGTAACAAAAATTGAAATATATTATTTGAAAAAGTGATAATATATTATTCAACGACAATTTTTTTAATTATCGGAATTTAATTTATCTAATTATTGCAGATAGTCAATTGTGTAAGATTTATTTAATTTAATATCGTTATCAAATATAAGACACATTATCTAGTAATATTATATATTTTATCAGAAATTAGTGTGTTTGCTCAGAAGAGACGTGATCTTATTATGATTTCTTTGTAAGAACATATCTCCAATAAATACTGATCGCAAGGGGAAGTGAATTAATGTCATCCATTGAATGAATTCGCCTCGTGAAAATGATATATCTTATTCGCTTATCTTGTAAACAGTTCACCGAAGTAATTTGCAACAGTGTTTACACGACGATTCTCTTATGTATTACATGTTTGCTTCTATGTAATGAGATGAAGTCGGTCACGATTTGAGAGTTTCCTACATTGTGCGCGAATCTTATTAGCAAAGAGATAATTCATAAAGATTAATCGTTCTTCGAATGAAGTAAAATCCGGCGTTCCAAATTTTCACCAATGTTGAAATTTATCTAACAAGTTTAAACTTTGTCATTTTTTATACTATCCTTTAAATTTTGCTCCAATGTGTAAGTTTAATTCACCCAGAATTAAATTTCGTTAAATTAAACTTTTTTATCAGCAACATCAAACTTCTATTTACAGAGAAATTAACATGATCTCTAACAATAAATTAAGAGAAATAGCGCATTGTTACTCTACCATATAAAAAAAAAACACAAAAAGATTTTCAAAATATTTGTGACAACTGAAACTCGATCTACATGAAGCGACACGATGTTATTTTTGTATTCATATCTTATACAAATTTCGAAAATTCTTCTTGTAATTATTCCAACGATCTTGTGAATAAGTAAAATTCATTCTAAGACATTTTACATTTAAATTATTATTCTTTTTACAATGAATTTAAGTCCTAAAATGGAAAAGTTATCCTTTTTTTTTTCTTTTAATCAATTCTCTTTCTGTGTAAAGTATCGAAAGCGAATTGAAAAGAATTATTATTTAACGTTACCGAATTTAATTCGATATTAATCAATATAAATAAGATTGATTAATAAATAAACGAACTAAATTTATTCGTTGATTCTCATGCGGTTATTTCCACGTTGATTTTTAACGTTCCTATATTTTCTCTTCTGTAGCGGCGTCATCGAATAGCCACAACTACGATGGTTCGAAACGACTTTGTTTGCTCGTCGGATCCCTACATATCACGAACTCATGTAAACTCACATACAAGGGTATATTCCCTGCGTATCTCGTACCTATTCGTGAAAATCCACGCGTATTCATGTAACTCCACCTCCATGGTTGAATTTGCCGAAATCACAGAATGTTTGAACGGATAGTCCGTGTACGTGTATTTATACGCATGCGTGTATATGTACATATATGCACAGTGTATTTACCGTACACATGCGACCGAGTACGTGCGCAAGTATTCACGCGTCTATACGTGTTTCCCGTTTCGCTATTGCATACGTAACCCCTCCTGCCCTCTCTTCCCTGTCCGCATTCAGTTTCCATGTCCCACCAACAATCCAATTTATACGCCGGATTATTCTGGGAACTATCGTTGGAACCGAGGGCGGCTTTCAACCCTCTCCCTTCCTCTTCTACCTGGTTGTTGCCCCTGTCGGACCCTCTCGAATCCCTCTTCCTACGTGCCTGCGCTGGCTGAATCGCCATGGCCGGTTCGAGGGAGCGATTCGCTCGAGCTGGTTCTGCTCGAACATGGCTGATCACGTCCTTTCCTTCATCTCCCGATTAGACGATAATATAGTCTCTCATTATTTTCTGTTTTTATAGCTATTCATTGTACTCATTTTAGCACTTTACGTCTTTATGATGCGAGCTATATGACTTTTTTGTTCATATATATATATATAGATTAGGATCTTTGCAAAATTTATTTCCCGCATGTAGAAATTTACGTAAAAGACTACTGTCTCAGTTTTATTCATGGGAGGAAAGCAATGCTATAAAAGTACGCGATTGAACTTATTGATGCGGTCGAGATACGATTGCTCTGGTTCCGTTCAAATATCTTTGCATCTGATTCTTGATAACTCGAGCCAATATTGTCCAAATGTTCTCTTTTACTTCCAGTGCCTTCATTTCGTTCCTGTATTTAACGTTCCAAGTTCCACATGACTGTACTTAATTGCTCGTGATGGAGTCTTTAATTGAAATCAGAAAACTTTTATAATGTAATGAAGATTTCTGATTTTATCTTATGAACATTTAAATATTTTATTACATCTGAAGAACATTAATTTGCAATTGAAAATATTTTTAACGTATTAATTATTTCTGCCTTATTTATGAGTTGTTATAATTTTTAACGCTGCATAGGATACGTTTTTAAAACTGTTTTTTTTTTTCAAAAATAGTTAATTATATCTTTTTATTAATATTTATAATTATTCTTTTTTGATATTCAATTTTTTAATTTATTCTTTTTATCATCGTCCGATACAAACTGCTCAATATGCTGTATCAATGTGGTAATAATAATATTTTCTTATTGGCGATTAATGCTATAGACTTCTGAATCTTTATGAAATATTTATGACATACGATATACTTTAATATTTCATATTACATGTTTATAATGTATTTTGCCTCTCTGGAAAGACATTCCAAAAGCTATCTTACATATCGTATAGCATATACCTACTATTCATTACCCATTCTTTGTGATTCTCTCTGTAAGATCTCATTAGCATCTTTTTAGTAAAACCAAAAGGATTGTAATAATTGCATAGATATCTTCCAACTTCACAAGCGTATCGCATATATATGGTTCATTAAACTTCGTAATATATTAATAATTTAACAGTAAATACGTTGATACGTCCAATTCTCTTTTTAAATTTGAACCTTCTCCCTTCTCTATCGGAATTTCGTACAGAGTTTCTACTAAATTCATATAGATTTCGTCACAGTTCCGTCACTAAAATAGAAAGCACTTCACGCACAAGTGCCGCAATTATCCGATTCGTATTTCTTGCGCGTGCAGCATTTGTGTCTGGAATGTAAACGTTGACGGAGCAAAAATCTCTCGAAGAACAACAGTCAAAGCTCTTTTATAAAAAATTCAGAGCTTTCCGAAGAAACGAACGATAGACCATATTGATTCTCGATTAAGACGCTCGGTCTGACCAAAGTTTTTCGCTGCATGGTTGTGCACTCTCCGGAAATTTACGAGACAAGTAATTTCCTCGTTTTCTATGTGCTCAACTTTTTACAAAGGTTTCTCCCTATTTTTGCTAATAAATCCCATTTCCGCGGTATTATGTTGCTGAGCTCAAATAACATGAGATCGTAAACGACATGTACGATTAATGTATTCACTAAATACTTTTTTTTCTATTTAAAAATAATAGAGTCTTATTTGAGACTAATGTTTTAGTAGTTTTCTGTTTTTCATAAGCAGTAAATATAATTTTTAAATATTACTCAATGTGTGCAATAAATTAAATTTTATAAAATCTATATTAAATGTTTTTTTTTATAATAGAAATCATTTACAATATATATAATATATATAATATCTATTTATAATAAATTTGAAATATAAAAGAAAAATGATTTTACTTGTTAAAGTACTTTTAATTAGTAGCAATTCGTTTAAATAAAGAAATTTTCAAATCATGCAGCAATTGAAATAGCCTGTGCCATTGTTAATTTATAAACATCAGTTTTTTTAATAACTAAACACTTGAAAAAACTACGTAACGATTTATTTCGCAGCAGGTGTGACAACAGTGAATTTTTATTTAAAAACACATAGTATTTCGTTTTCATTTAAATGTATCTTGTAAAGAAAACAGATATATTGTATGTGGCCGTCCTGAGGAGAGAATAGAAGCGCGCGATACAGGGATGAGCAAACTGTTAGGTGCAGACAGTTTGTGGCGCTTTAGAATGAGAATTTATATTCCCCGTCTGAGACGTAAACAATGCGCGAGACGCGGTAATAAATCCGCAGCGAGCTCTCTTTCCTCGTCCTCCTCCTGTATTGCAAGTTATCTAGGTCTAGGAAATTGCCGTTTACTGTGCCCTATTACCGAAGTTACATGCTGTTATTACGTTCGTCACATATTATGTCTCATAGAGATACTCATCTGACATCTCCTTATCTCACAACTTGCTAGCAGTTTAACATATTTTATTAAAATTACCTGCTAACGGTCACAAAAACTTAATAGAATATATAACTTACAAATTTTAATAATGTTTTGACACTCTTTGGACAATATTGATGAAAAAATAGTTGATAAAATTTACAAATAATTAAATGACTAATATTCTCTAAAAGCTATATTATGATGTTTTATATATAATTTAATCAATAATTTAATCAATACAATTTTATGAATAATGTAATGATTCATGATATATTTATAAAAAAATATTTATAAAAAAATTTTTTATGCAATATACCTATATACATACAATCGTAACTTTTATATGTTGATAAATTTGTAATTTTATTCCGCTTAAATTAATTTATAGATAAAAATGATAATTTATTAATAAATAAAGTTATTAATAAATAAATAATCTATTAATTAATTTCTTCTTAAAGCTTGATTCATAAAAAGCTCTTTTTTCAATCGTTTGTAACTTACTGCAGAACCTACAGTTTTTTTACATTGTTAAAAAGAAATCTAAGTTTGTAAAAAATCAATCATTAAAATTAAAATAATAAATTGCAAGATACTATTTAAAAAAAAAAGAATATAATTATTGTATAGTTCCGTTATAAATGATATTATTAAATGGAGCACAATTAATCTGATTAATAATTTTAGTGATCACACATTTAATAGCGACTAAAGCAATATACACATTTAATAGCGATTAAAGCAATATACTGTAGATATAAGTTTTGACAATAAGAAACATTTTCTTATGTACACATATAATATTTATGGAGCATCGAAAGGAAATTTACTTCATTAGTTACTCAAATGCGTTTTATATGGATATTAAGGCTTGAATTATCACAAGTATAAAAAAGATTAATGCAAAAAAGGATTGATTATTACGATGCTTGACGAAAGATTTTACAGAGAAATATGAAAAGAGAAGAGAAATTGCACATTGTAGATTAATGTCCCGTAAAGTTACAATAATGTCGTCGATATCGACGTTTATAACTGCAATAATTGCTGTACTTTATTAACAAACTATTAAAATACGAATCATTATCAACTCATAATCATCAATCTTGTTGCGAAAAATAAATGATAAAAGAAAGAAAAATGAAAGTGTCCAGGAAATACTTATCTGAATCGTATAATCAACTACACGTTTAATATGATTACAAATTAATACATGAATTAATTTTGTTTGAAATTATGGAATTAGCGATTCTTTTCAATATTTTAAAAGGAATAAAAAAGATACAAATTTCACTATGTCTTCGAATATTAGAAATTCAGCATCTCTGATAATATCTCTAAGATTTATAAGATTTACATTTAACACAAGACAATTTACACTTAATTGATTTATTCACTTTGTAACAATTCGCTGATTGTATTGTTTTTATACGCCAATCGCGTATGCAACAAAGTTATCGTAGATACATCAACAAATATATAAATCATTCGTGCGAGAAGGGTTCGTGATGATAAAGAGATAGAGAGTTCCGCCCATAAGGTACACGCAAATATGAATCAAGATATATAATGGCGATAAAATGTTACTGATGATTACACTTAATGTCTTCAGCCTTCACGCAATTGTCTCCGATTGACACACAGTTTCTTCATTGAACCTTCTATTATACACTGCACGCATGTCATCACCGATTGTACACACATATTTATAATATCGAATGCAACAGCAACGACTAATTAACGATTTATCATCGGACCGAATCGAATTTAGAATCGAACTGATTAAGATGAATCCTCAATATATAACATCGAAGAAATTTCTTTACAAAGATATTTTACAAGATATCTTTTTTTTATTTAACTATATCTCAATATTTGTTAAAATAATTTTAGATGCATTTTCTGCATCGTGAAAGTTCAAGTTTCAGTTACTCACGAGGAGACCACCGTACACTATTGGAGAAATCGCGGTATGCTGCATTGCCGACGGCAATGGTAAAGGTCCGATAGAAAGACCTGGCTCGAAAAAAAGAACCCTTTCGTTTTTATTATTAGTGCAGTAAATAAGAAACTTTCTCCTAACCCTTTTTTAGCGAAAAGTGAAGCGACACATCAGCAGGCTGCTTTCACCAACCTAGACTATCTTTTTTACCTCCTGCGTGCTTCAATAAAAGATACTTCGTAGAATAATAATGTATAGTTAAAAATGCACGTGCTACACGAAGCAAGTGTACATACTAAACTATTTTATACTCCACGCATCATTACCAGAAGATAGAAACCTTTATTAACGATTATTCTTGTTTCTAATTACAGATTACTAACATGCTAAGCCGTCAAAAGCGCCTGAATACCGGTAAGTTTAAAACATCGCAGATACACAATGTGCATGAAATGATTGTACATAATTACGTGGATTTTCCGGTAACGTGATTAGGAAAACAATGGTACAGCGAAGAAATAGGTTAGCTTACGAGAAATTCATCATAATTCGAAGTATAGCGGACGTTTAAGCGGCGTTATGCCCGTCTTATTTCGCACGAACATAATTTGAATTTGAAAAAGGCAGTTTTTATAGCCGAGTAATTTGAACTGGCATGCATATAAAATAATGTAACGGGCAGTGTTGTAAAAAGATTCACAGAGACGATTACGTTGAGATAAAAATGACAATGCATCAAAGAAATAAATTGTATCCGCAAGAGACTAACCGTAACGGTCAAGTATCCTAGCAATTTTCTCGGCGCTGCCGACTTTCTAGAACGACGATGATGCAAAACCGTTGAAACGAAACCGCACATGTTTTATTATAGCTTTAATTGGAAGTATCCTCTTAGCTGTACTTTACGCTGTACTATAACCATAGAAAAACGTGAAATATAAACGTTGCCTTTAAGGAATTCTTGTTGTTCATCGTGTCAGAGCAAGTATCGATGGAAAATAATATTACTTCTCATTACTCATTTTTGTCGGTCAAAGTGAACGGCTAACAAATTTTATCTTTAAGCGATACGTGTCAAACTCGAATATCATAAAATATTATGGAACTTAAAATTATACCTAATTTATACCAATAAATCTTTAAACTGATATAAATTGTGATGGATAAAACTGAAAATAGGCAGCAATCAAGGTTAAGAAGAAGATAAACTTAACTTAATTTTTACGCAAACAGAAAAATAATCTTAAAATTATTTTCTAAATGTTACGTTACTTCCATTTCATTGAGTTATTTAAATACAATAATAGATATTGCTATTGTTTGAATAGTTTAAAGATTTATTTTTTTATATAAAGCTAATATAATATACTTTTTTGCTTTTTAACATCGTCATTTCTAAATAGTAGCTAAAAATTATATAGATCTGAAAATAATTTTATTTAATTATTCAAATAATTATTGTAGAACGTTTAAATGTTGAAACGTTGAAATGTTGACAGTGCTGCAAAAAGTTTTAACATTTTAACAATCAATTTGAACATTTTGTATAATTATTTTGATGTTAAATTATTTTTAGATCTAACTAAATTTTTAGATATTTCAAAAAGCTATCTTTCCGTGTACGATTAAAAAAAATAATAATTATACATGGACAGAATTGTCTTTTAAAATTTACTCTGAAAATATAACTGTATAAGACAATATTTTAAAGATTTTTACTATGCAATAAAATTAATCAATAAAATTAATCAAACTTATTATATATTTTATTGCTTTTTATTAATGAATGAGAGAAATTTAAAATAAAATTCTTCGAAATACAATGTTGTCCCAGAACTATCATATTTTCAAGATAAACCTCTAAGAAAAAATTCTTTCCCTGTATTAAGACAGATGAATTGAAAACATATAAATTGAATTTTGACATTTAGATATTATATTACATAAAAAATATCAAATTAATTTGTTGGATTCAAATTTAATTAATCACATGTTTGTAAACCTTTTTGATTAATCGAAAATGAACCGATCATATCAATATAATTATTGACGAAATTATGATTAATGACGAAATTATAAAACTTAGTTTTTATTATATCTCCTCATGTTTTATCTTAATTTAAAGACAACGCAAAAATATCGTAAACAAAATTTCCTTTCCTTACGCACGCATTTTCGTAAACCCTCTTTCTTTCACATTTCACCCCTATTATCCCTTCGGCATCATTCGATTACTTCGAGAGACATTATTTATAACTTCTCTAAGAGGTAATTTGCAAAGTACAACGCCATTATAAATTCACATTCACGTTCAAACAGCCAGATCTCGGCGGTGGCGGCGGTTTGTCGCTGTGTTGTAGTTTCGGAAACGCACACCAAGAACACGGCACTTTGCACACCACGACACACCCTGCGCCGTTAATTCGTTATTTTACTTCACCCTTTACGGCGGATAGGTACGATTTTCTCTGCAATTTATAGTAACCGATACCGTCGATGGCCATTCGTATTCGAGCCGACACTCTTCTTATCTCCTTTCTCTTTTGCGTTTTGCGTCTCTTCCTCGTCTTCTGCTTTTCAGACGAAAAAGAAATTCTCATCACGACGGTCTGATGCGTATATCGATAGCATCATATACTGCATACATTAATGGGCGAAAGCTTGTATAATGCGAATTTGCAGGTACTCCGATACTAAGATGAGATTTTGCTCAATTTAAAAAATGTATCCTTCAAAGTGTGATTCAATTAAACTACCGATTGTGTTTCCTGTTTTAAGACTAAATCGTTATGATTATATATTTATACATCATCGTAATATTTATACATCATCGTATAAGTGTAAAGTTTTTAATCTTTTATAAAAGATATCGCAAATATAGGTGACTTGGGACAGTGCAGGTAACTTAGCACGTACTTTTGTTAAATTTAATCCATGAGTTACTAAAGAAAATTTAAAATTTAAACTTTCTTTAGAGACTCATGGATAGATACCACGATTAAATTTAACAAAAATACATACTGTCCCAAGTCATCTATATTTATGGTATTTATCTAAAATGTTTATATTATATAAATTTGTTTGAATTAATGTAATATAAGACTTTTGAAAATTGAATAAAGGATCTCATGTTTTTAATGCACGCAGAAACATGTGCATATAGTTCATTTGCTGAGATTAATGCATATTTGCCGTAAGTCAACTAAGACGAGCAGAAATTAATTAACCAACCAGCATTTGCTATGAATTCCATGTTTAATATCGTAAGACCAGCAAAGAAATTGCACCTCTGTTTTATATCGAATTAATTGATGCCGTTAAGTCATAGCCTTCGCGCTTCTCCTTTCTGAACTTTTGCAATTCTACTACGCGAGACGCGATGTTTTAAAGCACTTGAAGACGCTTTACTACTGCACGATGTACATGTCGCCACGTATTTCATTTTGTATAATTGTCAAGCATTCACATCGTTTTCGATTTTACGACTTAACGAGGAAACATTTGCAAGTCCTCATCTGCAATTTTGATAAACTTTAGATATATCGTAGAATAATAATCCGAAAAATGCATTTTTTAATAAATACTTTATCGCACGATAAGGTTTGATTTACACGATATCTTTTACTGGAAATTAATATGCTAGTCTTTTGGTAAATTAGAAAATTAGTATCTAAAGAATAAAATGAAAAAATAAAATAAAAAATAAAATTCTGTATTTTTAATGAAGAAACTAGCAGCTAAAGAAATATAATTTATAAAATTATATCTACTTAATTGTTAGTTTTCTAATTAGTTAGAAACTAGTTCACTTATTGCTAGTAAAAAAGGTAAATTAGAGAGAGAAACTATAGAATTGTCTCGAAGCTAAATGTTTAATTCTATGAGAATATAAGTAGAGTCATTAAATATAGAAAATAAATTTTTGAAATCAAATTTTTATAGTATTTAACATGTCATAAGCGTGTAATTTTGAAATGTGTTACATATTTTTAAAAGCTAATTTGAAAAATATCGTTCTTATAAACACGGTGAAATTAATAAAAGTAAATTAATAAAAGTAATATTAGAAATACTTAAAATAATATAATGTTTTCGATAATCTAAATGTAATATTGATAATAATATGTATTAAATAACAAAAAATATTTTCTAAAAAATCAAATATAATAATTTTATCAAACAGTTACTTTAATTCGTTAATATATGTTTAAATGTTCATAAATTTGAATATTATTTTCAATGAATTCACATATTTGAAGAAAATACTTGTAAACATCTTAAAAGTGCGATAACACATTTTCTTCGTGTTTTTTTAGTAAAAGTAAACGCTAAACATGCAATCAATCGACTCTTATTGTGTTATCTTGTATTTGCGTAGAATTTTTTGTAATTATCTACAGTATTATCATTAATGCTGCGTTAATATTAGTACGCACAGAAACTTACGGATTAGAGTCAGTTATATTGATCATTAAATGTTCAAACGATATGAAAAATGATAAATGATTAGCGGATCTGCTTTTGGTAGCAACCAGTGAAGTCAGCAACCGGTTTGCTTTTTTTCCTGTGAGCGATTTAACTCTCCAAACCACTCTGTTTTCTTTAAAATAAAATTAGCGATAAATTAATTCTATTTTTCACTCGTAGCAGAATCATGACAGAAAGTTGTTTGCATGAATTTTATGATAGCGATCTATATTTCTGTAATATTCAATGAAATATATTGCAAGAATCTCTATGATAACTCGTTTAAAGTTAGTTTAATTCACGTGCACTTGCTGTTGATATCGAAAAATAATTCCCTGCCTGAACACGATATAATTAAGACGATACTCGTTGCAAATACCGGCAAATAGTAACGATTATCTCAACTATTTAGACGCAGAAGTTGCGGATTAGATTTCCATTATTTCAAAAGTGCCAGAACCATGGAGATACGGAGCGTTGCATTTCCTATCCCATGATGGCTGACAACGTCCCATCCCACTCTGCGCGCAGTTCTCCCACAAAAGCAGCGAGTCCAGAAAGGACGAGAACCTAGCCTAACCTAACCCTTATTTAAGCTCCCTTTTGCACTTGGCGGCCATGTTGCTCCGAGGGTTGGGCCATCAAAACGACGGCGACTCATTGGCCGCGAGAAGAGAGAGAAAGAGTGAAAGCACCTCCATTTCTGTCTTACTCCTTCGCTATGTCTCTCATTCCTCTCGTCTCCTTTCCTTGACGCTCTCTTTATCCAACACTCTTAGTGGCAAATCTCTCTGTCTTCCTCTCAGTTTTTCTCGCTCTAAACTGATGCCTTTTTTCCGTCCTTCATCTCATTCTGAATTTTGTTCCTATCTTTATCTTCCGCTCTTCTTCCCCTACGTCCCTTCTGCCTCTATCTCACTTCGTCGATTTCTTCGCCACGAGTAAAGTTAGGTTTATTTTTTATTATTTCTCATGTTTGTCGGACATGTTCAAAGTTATCCTCCGGCTATGCGACCCCTTTGCGTTCCTTGAGACCACGTGAAATTTATTTCGCGAGTTCGATGTTCTAGATATCGCTACGCCTACGATGGAAAAGCACCGCGTTTGCGAGTGATGACACAATACCTCATTTATACAAAAAAGAAGCTATTTTTCTAGTCCATTTGCATTATTTCGCAATTTTTACCAAGATTTTGTACGATTTATCTCGTTACCATTGAACCTGAATAACTAAAATATATATTTTGTAGAATAAATTTAAAGACTATTTCATCTTTGCAATAGTATTTCTTGCAACCATGATTGCCCGTTAATCATTTTGATGTAATAACTAAAAGTTTTATCTAAATTCTAATTTATTTGTTATTATTTTAAGAAAATTTTGTTATAGAAAAGTTTAAATATTATTTTTGTTATATATATTTTAGTAAAAAATAATTTGTTTTATCTTAATGGAATAGAAACTATCGGAATGTACATATATATTCAGAATTATAAAGTATATGTGTATAATGTATTTAAATTAATATATTTAATTTTTTAAATGTCTTAGATTAATATTTCTTGACAAAGCAGACATATTAAATTAACATTTCATAATTTTAACTATTTTATAGAAAATATTAATATCACGAATAATTTTACGTGAAACTATGTTTTATTAAAATTGAAAAGATTAATAGACAAATCATATGTCCAAAATCGGAACATCTTAAAAATGTTTTCTTAAAGATGTTTCACATGATGTGTAAAAGATGTTTTAATGATATTTTTTAAATAAGACGTCTTATGTTTTAATTTTTTGAAACATTTATATATTTTCTGTATTTTCTTCTATTATTATTAATTTAATTACATAGAAATTATTATTATACAAAAAAATGGATTAAGAAAAAGTTTTTAAAAAGATGTAAGTTAAAACAAGTTTCGAGGAAATCAGTTATCAACAAAATTCTTTATACGTTTAAATAAATGCATAAAATGATTAACTTACTTACTACTATGAACCTTTGCCAGCAGCACCTTGCTTCGAAAATTCTCATGATTGTATGCACTCGTTTGCTACCTAACGTGAACTGAATGAATTTTCTAAAAAGAAAATTTTGAATTCACAGTTTGTTAGACAACCCTTCCCTAGCTTTCTAATTCTTTCTAACTTTATTGCGTTTAGTTGCTTTCTTTAACCTTTTTTACCAATTGCATACGCTTCAACCAACGAGAATAATGCTCTGAATTCTTTTCCTTTTAACCCTTTTTATGATCGCTCTAAAAAAGGGAAAGTCTGTCAAGCTTGACAATCTTGTATAATAAAATTCGAAAAAGGTTTATTGCTTACTCTAAAAGTGTCACTTTTGAATGGAACAATATATTTCTTATTTATATCGTTGAAAATTTATTAGAAAGTTTTGTGCTCTATACTTATGACAAAGTTAATTTTACACTTTTTAGTTCTTGCATATTGTAATAAATAAATAATATGTATTAGTTCTCTTTTTTTTATATGTAAATTATTTTATTTAATCTTATGGAAGTATCTCTAAAGAAAACAGAGCTAAAGTTTTAAGTATAAACAAAATAATTCATTAAAAATTTCTAATAATTCTTTTTATTTAATTTATTATTTAAAAAAAAAGAATAATTTCAGATAAAACAAAAAAAATATTCTTCAATTTAAAACGATATCACGAAATTGCATGTATTTTGAGATGTTGAATTTTTCTATTTATGGATTAATAAGATATTTCTTTTTTATGTGTTTCTTATCTAATTTTAAGAAGTAACATTGACTATTTTATTTCTAATTAATACTGAAAGAGTAATACTAACTGTGTGCTACTCATAATAGATTTTGCTGTTTAAAAAAATACTGGAAAGAGTAGAGCGCAAGTTTAAAAATATCATTTAATTTAGATTAGTTTCGAAATACGTTTGAAAATATACATTTTATATATTTTTTTTGTTTGAAAAACAGTTGTTGATACATATAAAAACTTAATATTTCTTTAAATTGTAATTGTATTATAATTTTTTAATTTGTTATATAATTATTAAATTATATACATACACATGTGCATAATTTATACATTGCATATTTCGTTTTTATTTTTATATTTATAGAAG
>NW_017259453.1:33344-44863 GCF_001594045.1 Atta colombica
CATTATTATATATACAACGTATATTTATTTATTATAATTGTGGTTTCTAAAGATGATATTATCATGTATAATACTTATTGTATTTAATTTATGGATAAGGTACTTGAAAGAAATATAATAATATCAGTAAATTCATTGCTGCTTTATTCGTGATATTACGTTGTTTATTAAATATGATTTATATAACGCGTAATTTTTTATTTCAATTTTATTAAATATACAGAGATTACTTTACAAAGAATATAAGATGAAAATAATACAATTTTTATTGTATAAAAGAAAGTTTAATTTTTATATAAAACAGATATTTTTTTTGCAAATTAATTAAATTATTAATAGCATCTTTATAAGTATAGTATAAGTTTGGTTAAGAAAACGTAATATTTATTGTTTAAAAATAATTTTTTATACTAAGAGAAAGATTTTATATGTTGTATCTATATAATAAATAAATAAATATATACTATAGCTAGGATTTAATTTAGTATAAAAATTTTAAATTTGGTACGTTAATGCTATAAATATATCAATATTATAATTATATATGTTTCTGTATGTATAATTCTTTTATTAATACTCTTTATACAATCAACAAATTTACGAATATTGGCATGTAAACATCTAACAAACTTTGTTACATTAAAAGTATTTAAAATAAACAAATAATTATATTCAAGGTAGTTTGCAACGTCTTAGATAATTGAAATATCTTATTATTCTAAGAGTGATTCTATATTTTTATTATTCTCTCTATCTTGTTAAGATTCTATATTTTATAGCATGAAGATTATTTATAATTGGGAAACTGCGCCGATGAAGAAGTTCAACGTTGTTCGGTGTAGCCTCCTGTTACGTATACTGAAGGTATACCGGACAGGAATACACTCAGGATACATTCAGTATACGTACAGGGGGTTTCACATTCCTCATCGGATAACGCCTCGCTGGTGGCTGCCCGCGGCAAGGATGCAGAGCCTGATAAGATCGACGGCAGTCTGGTGTCTCGCATAGAGTAGACTAACAATTATATCTTCTGGAATTGCTGGTATGAAGCGATAGACGATCTCGATCACTAATGTCTCCCATTCCTAATCCAGGTAAAATGTTGATTAGTTTTTAATTAAGTTATATAAAAAATATTACAGTATTCGTATTTTTCTCACCGTAAATAATCCCGGTTGCAGTCTAATCCAAGTTGCGTAAGACAAGATGCTTATTAAATATTGCTGACTCGTGCAGGATGGAAGTGATCTTGTGAGAATCCAATTGAAATAATTGCTCAATATACAGTAGAAATCCATACACGTTTTGTTTTTCATGACCATCTTGAGTTTTTGCCTACGGACACATATAAATAATGCACGAGTTATTAATGGATATTGGCAAGATCAGATATCCTAAAATTTTTGTCTCAGAGTTTCACGGAATCCAAAAGATTTATTTAATGCGTTCTTGAAAGAATCCTATGCGAAAGAAAAAAAAAAGAGAAAAACGAACTAAACGATCATAAAATGATCTTATTAGTTCGCGACTCATGATGAAATCATGTTTCTCAAAAGTCCATGGAGTTTGGAAGCCCAGCGTGCTGAGATGTCGGACTGGTTGCCTGCTTTTGGGCTATTGCGAAAATCTTCCACCGAAATAGGCAGCTCGCGTAACAATCGATCAATATTCGTCTACCCAATAAGCATGCATTGTTACCATACATTATCATGCATGAGCGTTATAATATGTTTAGAAATATTTTTAAACTATAGAACAAGAAATTCAAAAGTCTACTGACCTGATGTTATTAGATAATTACATTTCCGTCCTTTCTCTGAGTCTCCCTTTTTACGATCGGGTTAATTTTTAAGACATCGTCATCACATAGATCTCCTATTCGCCAACTGAAATCAACCGATATGTGAAATCTGATGTATGATCCTTTTCCGATATATATCAAGCACCGCACACTAAGGAATCCGAAGGGACATTTAGGATTATCAATCACAGAAGGCACTCCGATTTCGTCTTCGCGGCGTACGAATGACAGCTCCGTTCGGTCTACATGCTACGAGTGACGTTCACGGTGGATGTGCTCCGTTTCGTTCGCCGATTCGCTGAGTCGTGACTCGACGCGAAGGACAGAGCGCTCGACGCAATCGAGGATAAAGAGAGATGGATTCGAGAACGGGCAAGTCGAGACGAGACGAAAATGGGAGAGGCGTAGAGAACGGATAGAATGGGAAAGAATGCGCACAGCTGAGGAATAAAAAAGTTATTAAAAAAACTGGGCGCTGGAAGATAAGACGGGATGATTAGAGACTTGTGTCGTTCATACGTTAGATATTAACTGGAGGACGATGCAGCTAGTATAAACGCCCTCGGTCTCTCTCGTGAGACGACCGTGACGCGTCCCGCGGACGACTGTCGGCGTCGCGGCGCTTCGGCATTGCACGTCACTCGCGGGTATCGGGTCTCTTCGTCTCTTCGTGCCCGGTCCTTCGGGTTCTCCGATCCGTCCAGGCGTCCCGGTCATCCAGGAACGTGTTACGAGCTAGCGAAGAAGCGGCTTCCTCTGGCGGCGGTTGGCCGACGATGCCATCGTTAGAGAGTTAGCGCCGGGACGACCTCGCGACGCCGACGCCATGCGGCGTCGCTCTGCGCTCAGCTACGTCTAGGGACGAGCCACGTCAATGTTGTGTGGGTTTTCACCACCGCACACGAATGCATGTACTCTTTGGATGCACGGGGGGTATATAAAGTCGGGGTGGATATAGAAGCAACCGGGAGGGGCGGCTCTTGATAACGCGCAGGGTCGACCAACCCCTCTTATTCCGTCTCTTTTCTCCTTTCTAGCTCTACCTTCATCCCTCTTGCCAAGCTTCCGCTCTTCGTTTTTCTCATAGCTTCCGAGTAACTTCTCTTTTTCCTTTATATATACTCTATTCATTCGTACCCTTTATTCATTCTCTTTCTTCTCTGCATCTGTCTCTCTTGTATTGTCTATTTCCTCCATCATTTTCTGTTTCTCTAAGAATCGTTCTTTTTCCTATTAGAATCGATCAACCCTTCTCTCTTACCTTCTCTCTGTTGCCTTCTCACTTTCTACTCCGACTATATTTTTATCTTCTTTCTTCATCTTCCACCCTATAGTTCTATGCAGCTTTCTCTCTCTCTCTCTCTCTCTCTCTCTCTCTCTCTCTCTCTCTCTCTCTCTCTCTCTCACACACACACACACACACACACACACACACACACACACACACACACACACACACACACACACACACACACACACATAGATTTCTCTTTGTCTCCGTTTATGTTCTTCTCTTTTTAACTTTGATCTTCTCATGATATTCTCTCTGTTTTCCTTGACGCTTAGTCCTGCTGTTTTCTCGCCCTTCCTGCGAAGCGCGCTAGCGTCGATTTGATTTCACCGCGTTTCTGTGTGTGCGAGATATCGTCTCGTTCCACAGTCTCCCCACCACTCTTTGACTCTTTGCGTGTGATAGCAAGTCAGTGAGTTTTACGCAACTCCCCGTGGATCAGGACGTGGTGTAACCTGGCGCCACCAGACGGTGTTCACTCAGAAACTCTTTGCCCCTGAATTCGTGACGTTTTTATTGGGCAATGCTCTGTTACGTGAAAGAGAGAGGGTACGAGTGTATTGTGAGCTGCCCTGTGGTTTCGTTTTTTCTTCTTTCTCTATCTCTCATTCACGCCCGTGGCTCTTCGGCTTACTCTTTGTCTAGAGAGCAAGTAAGGTTACGACCTCGTGAGTTTGCTACAGAACCCCAGTGGCGAAAATTATTAATTCGACGAGTAATTTATCCGTGAATCGAGAGAAACGGGTTGCCAGTAAATCTGTAACATTTAAAGAACAGTGATTCAGATTTTTATGTGCTAGCCGGCATTGTAACATTAAGTTTACATAGATAAAACATATTACGTAATATATTTAATATAAGATTGCGTGTGTAAAAATATAAAATTCAAAAATACGAAAGAAAACGAGATTTTTTCAAATGAAATTAACTTTGATATTCTATAACAATTTATCATGCAACGAGAATAAAAAAGCTTGATAATAAGTTCAATTAGATGAGAGAATAGTGAAACAACAATATAGATTCTCCAAAAGCTCTATTATTTAATTAAACTTTCTCTATTAAACCTCTGATAGTTCCGTAGCTTCAAATATATTAACCTTCATGGAATACCTTGGCAGGTGCTGCCATCTGTACAACACAATCCAAAACATTCGTTTATAGACTCCTATTGTTACATACATAATGCATGTATAAGCGTATACACACTAAATCAGTAGTAAGTGATGTTTATGAGAAGGAATTTAGCTGAACAAGCTAAGCGCTTCAATTGTAGTCAGTTAATCTCTTGTTCACTATTCTTGCGAATTAAAGTATCAGTTTATTTAATTGTAATGTCAGACTATATCATTAAACTCTTTTGATGTCTAATTTTATTTCTCATTATTTCTTACAAAAAGGAAATCTTTTAATCATTTTACCAAAAATTTTATTAAGAGAATAACAGAGACTAATGACATCGATTTTATTCACTGAGTTGACATTTTTCTATTATTCTAGTATCAATATATATATTTAATTGTGCCTCCCAAAACTTGTTACATTTCTTTACAATATTTTATAAAAGTAAAAAAATTGATCAACATTTCATTATAAATAGCTCATTTGATTTGGTATAGTCTTTTTAGAATTACATCAAGTCAATATAATATAGATTAATCAAATTTTATGTTAACAAAAATTCAAGCATAAAGAAACCTCTATGTATTTTTATTTTCCTTTCTTTAAAATTAGATATAATTAAAATGAATCTTTTAGTTGATTTGCTTTAATTTTTTAAATTATCTATTAGAAAGGTGTGTAAAATACTTACAATTTACAATTTATATATTAGAACTTATGTATATAAATATGTCTAATAATATACATATATATATATTTCGTAATTCAATAACATATTTATCAACTCAAATTTCATTAAATTTTATTGAAATGTTAGCTCTAATAAAGTGCTCCAAACGTGATATTAAAGAGATATTAAGATTCAAGAGAATGTGTAAGATATATAATGTAATCATTTTTTTTTAATTTCTTCATGTTATTATTAAATTTATACTTTTCCTTAATTCTACGCCACTGTATCTCGCGACTGAAATCCTAATATATGCAAAGGAATTTCATGGTATCTAGTTAAGTGATACCACATAAAGAAACACGGCTGTAGAACGCCACCATGAAAATCCGAACTTAATCGTCTGGATCCTGCGAAAAAAGAAACGAGAGCGAGGCCATCGACAGAAAACTCGATCCTCCCTCGAGATTTTAACATAGTTTGCCAGGTTTGCGCCTTCGAGAGCCGATGTAGTCATAAGCGTACATAGGTACACTAAAATCGGTGGCAATAACTTCGCACGCATCTCACGGTAAAGCGTCGTAAAACTGGAGAGTGAAAGGTAGCTCGAAGACACAGGCCTGAGTATAATGGAGTAAAGGTCACGTCAGAATAATAGGTAGGTAATAGGATATATGTATACCTACATCAAGACAGATTTGATAATTATAATAATGACCATTAGTGCGCGCACTTGTAAGTAAACTGGCGTATTGTGGAAAGGAGCAGTTAACCCACAAAGTATACATATTCATTTATTATTTATAGCTTTTCTTCCAATCATGATACAGCCGCGAGAGGGATTATTACACAATTACGAGTGCAATTTCGGTCGTGTTTTGCGCGGATATAGATCTGTCCTCTTTTCTACGCAGCAACGATGAAGTTGGCTGAAATATCTAGACCTAGCCTAATGCCTAGTGTCGCATATTCTACCGCTTGCTTATATACGTGTGTATATGTGTATGGATGTATAAATTTATACGATAATTCATGAATGTGTAATTGGAAGAAATTGTTATTATGTTATTTAAAAAATGATTATTGCACATGCCATAAGATAATTAATATATTTATTTGTAACTCAGCTTATCAACATTATATACTTTAAGGTTGAAATATTTACTATCATTGATAATAACAAACGTTTATTTTGTGTTTTTTTTATAGATTATTACATTGTTAAATTTTGGTTCATTTTTAACACACATTCATAAATTTAATAAATCTGTACAAATCTATTCCCAAAAAACTTCACTTGGATATTATCTTTTTACAAAGTATTATTTAATATCTCACTTCTTCTTTGCACTCACTCTTTTAAAATGTCTAGATATTTTCACTGCACTCACTTAATTTTAATAAGCTTTTGTAAAGAGGAGAGAATCTTTCACATGTGCTATGTGTTTATTTTTATTTAACTTTTATCTTCATAAAATGAAAAATAATATTATCGAATGAGAAATAATATTTCGATACTCTCCTATTAAATCATAAAATGTATAAAAACTGAAGAAATTAATTATTCCTACGATGCATCCAAATGGTATGGGATTGTAGTTGAAGAGAGTAAGAGAGACAACGCAGGTTTAGCCTGGGCAGATCCGGTATCGCTCTGGTTTGAAGGGGGCGAGCCTGCCCGAGGCAAGCTAGAGGCAGCCCAGCAGGCAGGTTCGCACAGATGTGCGGCGGCCATCATGAATGCCTGTAAAATATGTATTCTCGTGCGGCCCGGTTGGTAAGAGAACAGAAGGTGGGGAAGGGATGGCAGTGTAGCAGATGAGAAAGAGCTGGTAGAAGGAGGCGAGGTGGGATTTGAACGCTTGAAGCGAGAGAGAGGAAGAAAAACCATCGGAAAAGAGAAGGAGGGAAGGAAAGAGGGTTGGAATGGCGAGCGCATTCAGCTTCGGTTGTGCAGGAGGGAGGACAGCAGGAGTTCTCTCTCCGAAAGAGGGAGAAGCATCAAATGAACAAGCGAGAAAAGAGGCAGAGGGCGAATGAAAGAGAAAGATAGAAAGGAACGAGCGGGCTGTGTGCATGCATCGCAGTTTCATTTCACAGCGGAGAGGCAAAAAAGGCGAGAAGGTATCGGGGGTACGCTACGCGGAATGGCGATGACCGGAGCGTATTATAATTGTCCCTTCGTGTCGCGATATCTACACATTCGGTGAAAGCATGAAAAGCATTTACTGTTGGAAACGCGTGACTCTGATAATTCAGTGACACCTTGGATTGTATCCAGGAATAAATATGTGACGTTAGTGATGTCTAGTTGAACGAATATTTTTATAATATTGCGTATTATATCACTGTAATGCGATTTACATAATTCCCTTATTAAAAGCAAGAAAGGAAGAAAATATTGAATTACTACTGTCATGTAAATACTACATATACTTGCGAATACATCGATTAACACAAGTAAGAAATGTCTGTAAGCATAACATAGAAATATATATTCTTATCAAGTAACGAATAGAATAGAAACATCGTCGTGTTCAAGTTGAAAATAGATGCTTCTGTAAGTAGATTGTTTCTATAACAGACCGAATAAGAATGAGAGTAACTCAAAGAAAAACGATAGATATTCGAAATGATTATATAAATTTTAATTTTTTTTATATATTTTCTGATCTTTCTCATCTTTGCCTCTGTAATTATTATGATACTATAATATATTACATATAAAATATTATATACATATAAGATATTATAAGGCTCTTAATTAATAAATCATACAGCTTTCTTCTAAAGTATTTATAATAAATACTAGATGTTTATGGTTACTATAATTATACTTCGCGAAACTAAGTGACCTAATATCTCACTAATTTTACGATATTTTTTTCATTACAGATAAATATATAGATATGATAGTTTACTTGCTTCCACAAATAAGCATGAAAAATATCTTGTAAAAATAATATAAAATATTACTCTCCTCGTTCTTACAGTTGTAAGATATTTCTTATCGAATTATGTGCATTTCAAAGCGTTAACAACATCAAATGAGATATACATAGGCATACGTACAGGAGATGTCACGCGATCTACGAGCAATACGCTTTAATTAGTGCCGGCGCGATCGCACTGGATTTGACCGGGCGACGTATTTACGTGCAAGCATGAACATTGAACGGCAAAGCAAAAAAAAAAGAATATTAAAAATAAAGAAAATATCCCCGTCAGCCGGCGTGCCAAACGAGTCGCGAGTGCGGCCGGCTCCGTGTAACATGTCCTACGACTTTACAACTTTGTGTAATGCCCGCGTCACCGCAATGATATTTACGATCGTCCACGGGATTATAATATCTTATTTCTGCGTGACGCGTCTCGGATACGTATCCGGTTCTCCTAGAGCGCGCATGCGTGGGCCAGCAAAATATTTTTCAAATTACGCGCGGTCATTCCGCCTGTACTGCACCACACCGCATTGCGCTTGCGAGCACGTGCAACGCTTCAAAGAGATCACTGAGCAGGATGATGCTCGTTTGTGGGACGTATCGATTTAACAGTATTGCTATCTTCCTTATTACCTCCGGTAAGGTAATCCGTTGATATCGCGCTGGATTCGAAGAGGGGTTTACAGCAGGGCGGCAAAGGAAAAGCCGTGAAGAGGCGGTGAGGGAAGGGGAGAAGATATCGGTAGGGAGTTAAGATGGGATATTCGAGAATCGAGCGAGACGATCTAGCATCGTCGTTCGCTTGCAAACTTAGATACGCATACCAGAGCCTGAAAGAGAGAAAGAGAGTACGCTCTCGAAGTGGGCTCGTTATTTACAGCTCACATGAATCATGGATATGCCAAGATAAAGCTAATGCAACGCTCGAATATTTGTTCACGGGATTTTTTTTTTTTTCTATAACGAGCAACCTCCACTTAACTCTACTTAACATAACTGCGTGTTTGGCGGTCGATGTATAATCACTCATCATTGCACGCTATATGACTGTGTACGATAGTCGCTGTGAAAATAGCATTTTATTAAGATTATATGATGCATTTTGTTTTTATTTCGCTATATAACTCTTCATAACTGCTGTCACCTACAAGACGTAAATTATTATTAAAAGCATCGACTTAAATGACGAGGATAAAATTCTAATTTAAAAAAAAAATACGAAAGATTACGCAGGATTATATTTGAATACTTTAAACGATTATCGCACTTAAAGATATTCAAAAAGTCACAGTAGTTTTTTCTTGTTCCTGCTTCAATAAGTTTCATACTG
The DNA here is from genome assembly GCF_001594045.1 of Atta colombica. NCBI lineage: Eukaryota > Metazoa > Arthropoda > Insecta > Hymenoptera > Formicidae > Atta > Atta colombica. The sequence goes on from NW_017259453.1 coordinate 42,504, forward strand.
ATCTTTAATATCTGATTCCATTTGTTCATCTATTTGCCCGCCTCCGTATTATTTTTCCCTACTCACTACAACTAAAGGAATATATATACGGTCTTCTTCGCACGCTCTTCCACTTATAACCTTTATTCCAATAAAACTTCCCCGTACTGAAAGTGGAAAGGGGTGAGGGAAGGGCATCTGTTATATCCAGGACGCGGCTTCATAGGATGATCATGGTGAATGGTCCATCCCCCGATGGACCTATACCCTCATCTTTATTTCTGCCGGCTTTCTGTGAATCCTTCCAGCTCTCTCGCTCTCTCTCTCTCTCTCTCTCTCTCTCTCTCTCTCTCTCTCTCTCTTTCCCCCCTCCCCTTCCTTCCCTTTCTTTCCCTCTCTCTCTTCTGTAGCTGACCCTTTACACGAATACAAATACTAATGCATGATCGAGATTATCTTGTGATATTACATTATGAAGGTTTGAATTCATTTAATAGACATCATTATTGTTCATATGTTCTTGAAATTTTTCCTTGCGGTAGAACATAATGATAGAATGGTTAATATAGATGTCAAAAATAGAGGATTAATAGCATTGATAAATATTATGAGATGTTGTTAAACTCAAAAACTATCTCGAAGCCAGCTGATGCGAGCGATTTACAAAAATACATTTACAAAAATGATTTCGAAAGAAAAGTAAAGTAAGCAGTAGAATAAAGGGAGAAATATAAGATAGATGTAGAAAAATACTATAGAAATAAAAGAAATATCACGCGTGAATGAAATACGAGCGGAACTAACGGTTGCAATGATTTTAAAATACCAATAAAATTCTTAAAATGTTTCATAAAATTTAAAAATATGTGTAATGCAATCGTGAATGGAAATTGTCTATATTAATATTGATTTTTATTATTTTAATTATTTAGGATAAAACGAAAAATTCATTTATCTTAATTAATTAATTAACGAATGAAATAATTAAAAATAAATTATCGTGAATACAGACTACTTTTACTTTTACTTTTCTCTACTTATACTTTTCTTTATTTCCAGATTTTATTCAATATTATCAACTATCAAAACAACTATTAATGAATCGATTTTCTGTCAGACTTTCTAATATAAATTGATCTTTATACATATTTGTATAGCATCAATATAATTGATTGGCACTTTTGTGTCATAATTATAAAATTGTGCTTTATTTTAATCTTTATTTTGAATGAATTATTATAAATTAAATTTTATCACTTTTTAATAATAATTTTAATAGTATTTATTTCATCAACTCTTCCTAAACTAATTTCTTCATTATTTATATTAATTAGAATTAACGCGCGAGATATGAATAAAGATTATCTTCTTTGGGGTAAATTTTATATTTATGATACGGTGGTATTTGAATCCATCGTTACTTATTCATACATGGCATTATTTGTATCCTGAAATAAGTAGAGTAAACGATAAATAGTAGCATTATACGAACTTGGAGTAGATATGCATTGGGGCTTTACAAAGTGTACTGAATGAAATCATCTCCGTTGTAGTTGCGATAATGGCAACGAAAACAATTTTGCCGCATTAAGATATGACATTTTACGTTTTTGTTAAAAAGTTGGGACGCGCAGAGGTCGATCGTCAACTTCTGATTTTAATTAAAACAGGAAGGAGCACGATTGGAATTGGAACATCGAATTCCCTTTCTAGTTGAATCGAGGAACGATTACAGTCGACTTCTCGTTTTCTTTCTGTCGGCTTGGCCTCTTCCATTCTCTTGGTTCTCTTCTCTTCTGCGTCTCTCTTTCTCTCCTGCTCTTAAGTTACCTACGCAGACAGAAATATTCGCGGAGAGCCCCGCCTTGTGCCGCCATCATGCTTTCAACTGGCATGCAATTATTAGGCACCGTAATGCGTATTTTCTGAAGTGACGTTGGTCTTTTTTCGGGGTGCACTACGAGTTTTTATAGCAAATTGTTCTTAATTTGTGAGAAATTCTGAAACGGCTTATCTCTACAGAGTAACAATTTGTTGTGAATTCTGTTTTGTTCGTTAAGATTCGAATTCTCAATGAAATTGAATATATTAATATCGAACACGAGTCGCAAACCTGTATTGATATATATATAACGTGAATGCTCAGGCGTAAGTGTATATAACTTGTAGAATTTGAACAATTTAATTTCATTTGTTAAAATGAAAAATTAAAATTAAAATTTCTGATGGCTTCTTAGATATATTTAAAACATTGACAGTACAATCATAACATTCGTTAATAAAGTATTAGAAGTAAAAACTTTGCTACTCTTTTATAAAAATAAATATTATGAAAAAATGTAAAGCTATATTATACTATAATATATATGTATATATATATA
>NW_017259453.1:44886-46213 GCF_001594045.1 Atta colombica
CTATTATATATTATTATATATACTATTATACACACACACACACACACACACACACACACACACACACACACACACACACACACATATATTATAGCTATATACAACATCTTGTGAGTGTGAAGTAGAGAGAGAATCCAATTTTGATTTATTTGATCGCTATTTCTCATTTTGTTCGTTCTTTCTATAACATCTACAAATATTGATCGACGCCGATAAAGGATCATTACGCACATACAAACATGCACATACACGCCCGGCCGAATTCCTCATATTCTTTTTGCTCATTCATTTTGGTTTCCCACAATCTACCCATAGCCATAGGCGAAGATTATATTCCTCTTCCAGTACAAGCCAACTGAATCGTCCATTCTCCTTCAGGAATCTTCGAAGTAGCTCGACTACGCTTCTCAACGATTTGCATATTTGGGTAGGTTAAATCTGAAAATGGCTTGGAACGTACAACCAGTGAGATTGGATAAACGCTGAATGGGTTCATAGCAATTTCATAGTAAAAAGAATGACGTCAGAGTATTGTTCTGTAACTAAAAGTTTGATGATGAACGATAATGTTATCACGATCATTCGTGTATCATCTTAGTAATGATTTTCAACTAAGATCTATAATAATGATCACTATATGAATATTCTTTGAGAAATGAAGTAAGCTCCAAATATTTTATTTTATAAATTAGAAGGATTATTTCTTCAATTAATTTTAAAGATTTAGATTTAATATAATAAAAGTATGTATATAATTTTGATTGTAACTTTGCGCTTGTATAATATAAATATTATTTGAGATAAATATGTAATTCATTATCTAAAAAGCTTTCGGAATGTAATGTGATGAGATTTCGTGTCCTACATGGTAAAAAAAAAAGGACTATTCAATAATCTGCAGATGTATTTTACTGTTAGACAGAATTTTCACAATTGTGTGTGTCGCGAAAGTTTTATGAATTCTTACCGATTCAATTTTGTCACGAACGGATTCGTATCGCTAAGAGTACCTCCGTTATTACCAATGTCATGGGAAATTTTACGGTCACTTTGTCCCATCTCCCGCGAATCGTCGTTGCTGCAGTTTGTACCTGCATCTATCTCTATTCGCATTCAGTCGCCGAGAAGATTTCACCGAGCAGGATCAAACATAGATGGAACTCGATATCGTTCCGGAAATAGTTCGCAAATACGATTAAATTTCGAAAGAAGTTGGTTGTGTAAAATCTCTGAAACTCGCGATTATTAAATTTAGTTGTTAATAAAATATTGATGCTTAATTTACAAAGCAATTTATTTAGCAATAATATATATATAATATATTATT
>NW_017259453.1:46277-47914 GCF_001594045.1 Atta colombica
TATATATATATAATATATTATTTAGTTATTAATTATATTTTATGAAGTTATTAAGTATATATTTTATAGGTTACAAGCATTCATTGATACGACTTATTTTGTAGTATAATTTTAAAGAACAAAGCTTTATATCTTCACATACACACAGCACAAGTTATTTATCACAATATCTCTTGATGGAATTCTATTAAAGTTTTGAAATTGTTTGGTAAAATTGGTCGGCTTAAAGATAAGAAACTTTGGCATTAATTAAAACTCGACGAGAATCATGGCGAATTTAGTGTAATTTACTGGAAAATTTGGTTACAATTTGGAAACGGTCCAAGGAACCTCAAAATCGAGATTATCAACGATGCAAGATCTTTTCAAGGCTACGCTTCGCTTCTCCCTCTCTGCTCTCACGGCATAAATTATTATTATTATAAAACAAATGCCTATTCCAGTAGGAGTTAAATCACGTTAAAATCTAATTCATATTCTAATTCATATTCGTCACGGTTGATCAGATTAACGATCATCGAACGTCTCAGATTCTCGTCTAGCGAGAATTTCCGTCGTGAGGTGTCCGACTGTAAATGTCATAGAAGAATTTATGACTGGGCTCCCTGACTTTTGACGATCGTTAAACTGTGCCTTTCGACATTCCAGCTCTATGTATTCTATTTGCTTGTCATTAGCGAGACCATATCTTTTACTTTTACTGATCAGAATTTGGTTGTGCCAATATGGACCAATGAGAAATGTGTACGATCACAAATTAATTATTTCAGCCTCCATTAGCGAAGACTAGGTACTTTCTGTTTAATTTATTTTAAATCTGCGATGATTACTTTTCATGCTTTAATGCAAATTTAGAATCGTGTCATATATCAACTTGCCTAAAAACCTGCGGTATAAAAGTCATTTTAAAAAAGATATTTGATATATATCCAGTATACTTAAGCGATCGAAAGAACGTTCGGTCACAGCTGCGAACAAAAGTTTCCCATTTGCGGAATTGTGCGCGAAACGTGCCACCGGTAAGTTTCATCGAGAAAATTGCATTGCGTAGGAATGTGAAACATCCGTGCCTCGAATTTCTCTAATTGAACTTCGCGGCGAGCAGACCGTTTCGCGTGTCATTTCACTTGCAAATTAAAACATCTATCGCCCGCTCGGAAACCAAGGGATAATTACATTTATATTATACCCTTCAAAACTATGCATGGATATCTTGGGGGATTATTTCGGGAAAGCACATCACGAGCATATTCTGGTGTTTATCTATCAGCTGAGACTACGCACCGACGTGTTCGATGTCGTCCGTCCCGCTATCCGAGATCTTGATAGGAGTAACGAGGATAGCGAGCGAAAAAGGAACAGGAGAGATCAGTAAATGAAAGAGAGAAAGAGAGAGAAAGAGATTCGTAGAGATCCTCGAGAAACTTTCGAACTAAATGAGCTCTGTTCAGGCGTATATTTCGCCGACGAGATTCTCCATTTTCCATTCTCGGCTACGCGATAGCAAAAGTTGAAAATGGCTGGCTATTGCGAGCATCCTGCGCGCTTTTAACCAGGCTTCGACCTTCTACTCCCACCCGCTTCTATACGTATATATATATATATATATTTTATATGTACATATATATATATATATA
>NW_017259453.1:48014-58693 GCF_001594045.1 Atta colombica
GTGTGTGCGGGTATACACATACGACTATACCATCCTCTTCTCTCTCCGTATACGATACATCCGCGTTTGCGCGCGTGAGCATGAACGTGTACTCTATGTAAACGAAATGCCAAGTAAAAAGGCGGGCAAACTTTGCAGAAAGAGGCACCCCGACACACGCTTTTACCTACCAACTCGATGTAACCCGGTTCATTTTCCGTCCACTTTATATGCAGACGATCTTCTGTCTCTCTCTTTCTCTCTCTTTTTCCCTTTCTCTCTCCCATTCCCTCCCGCTCCTCCTCTTTCTCTTCCTTCCCTCTTCTTTCCCCTTGGTCTCTTCTTTCTTCTACTGCCTATATGCATTCCTACTTGAAGCTAACTACTACGCGAGAGGTGAACTAGCGTCATCTTCACCCTTCTTGCCCCTTACTACGGAACTCCCGTTCCTTTGTTTAATCTCGCGCTCGAATCTCCACAAGAACGTTAGAGACTTCTTCCTGACGCTTCCTCTCTGTTCAGTCATTACAATGCTGTTATTATTGCGACCTGCAGATATTTTAAACGCATCTAGATCGCCCAGTGCAATGTCTATTACATACCACATCCGTTTTTTCTTTTTTTTTTCTTTTCTTTGCTATTATGTGATATATTACGGTGGTCCGATATCGTATCTTTATTTTGCGTGCAGACGGACTCCCTCTCTCTTTTTTTTCCTTTCATAGCCCCTTCTTATACCATTTGCATATACTTCCCCATTTTACGATAATTTGTGAACAAAGATAACTAAGATAAAACATGTCGCATTTTCCTATTCCTGTAATTCTCTCTAACTCGTGTCACCGAGATTTAATTCGATTGTTTATTGTTGCACTATGTTTGTGCATGAAGGACACAAAACTTTTAAAAATATTCTGTGTAATCAACAGATTCTAACATAAATTAATGTCACCTCGTATAATTTATATTTACGTTTATATTTTATTTATCTTGATAAGACAGTTAATGATTTTAATGAGACTATTATACGCGACTTGTGTGTTATATATATTTTAATGGTAAGATAGCAGGTTTAAGTGATTTATGGCGTACACGTTAACATATTAAGTGCAATAACATTAATAAAAAAAATATAATAATGTTGAAATATAAAAACGTTAAAGTATTAAATATAATATAATTTTTTAAGCAAACGTAATTGTATGTACATAAATTAATAATCGCAAGAACAAAGAAAATTGGTTCAAATTTGAATTAATTTTACATTTCCTTTAGAAATAGAAAAAAAGAGCAAGGAAATATGTGACGGACAATTTTTCGGAAAGTTTACCATGTTGCATGCCAACAATTGAGTACCATCACACCCGACTACGCTCAAGTTTCTTAATGTAATTTTTCTTTTTTGCCTCCATTCGCTTTACGAGCGAAACTTTTACCTTTTTTTTCGGAGCTGTGTCCTTCCTACCTTACTCGTGCCTTCTACATCGCTCCTCTTTTCCAATGCTGTTCTTCTCTCTATATCATTCTATGACCGATCTTGAAATATCTCGTTTCTTCTTTCCCTTCCTTTCACATTTTTTTAGGCGTTCGAGCGGTCGTTCGCACGAGTTTGCAAACTTTCATGATTTCATGTTGCGTCGCTTCCAATCTACCTTTAGTTTTGCTTGCCTCTCTTTCTTGTCTCAACGTTTCGTTTGTGAGAAAATCCGTGATATCATTATGTGTCTAATTTATAGGTTGCAATTTAAGAGATTGCAACCGAGCTAAGTCATATGCTTGATAATTCATGAATGCACCACGCTGCTGTATTGTTCATCGACGTGTAACACTGAAACTTGCCGGAGATGTTTCTATTATCTAATAGCAAATTCGCTAACATCAAATTGCACGAAAAGTACATTTTGCTTATCATTATAAAAATTATGCGTTTCGCGGGTTTTCTTCGTGTCCAGATCCATTCTTGAAATGCCATTCTTGGAATTTGCTTATCATTATTATCATTGACGAAAATTATGTAATTATATTAATTTTTTATAAAATCGATTGGTTACTTAAATAAAATAAATAAATATCTAGTTCATTAATCCTATATTACTTGTTTTATTTTTTAATTTTATGTAATTAAGCGCGTGAAATATTACATTATAATTCAATTTTCATTGTTCTTTTTAATAATTTACAATTAAATAAGGATGTATAGAATTTAATAATAATTCTATACATCTTTCACACACACACACACACACACACACACACACACACACACACACACACACACACACACGCGCGCACGCACGCACGCACGCACGCACGCACGCACGCACGCACAGATGTAAAAATGCGCATAAATGTAAAAAATTTTTTAATTGTGAAATAATTTACACTATAATAATAATGCGTATAAATAGCATTCATACATTTAGTGAATATCCTGGACACTTCACGAAAGTAATGAAGGATTAAATTAATTTATATATTATAATTGTTATGCATATATCTATTGAAATTTTTTTGAACTAATTACGAACATACAAGAATGCTAATTTATTTTAATTTTTCTTTTAAATTTTCTAAAATTATTGTTATCAAATTAGTGGAAACGGCAGAAACTGGTTTCTATATTTATCGATTTGATCTGAAGATTTTATGAGCGAGGAACTGCTATAAATACTGTATTAATATACGGTTCATTAGATGACGTCATTTTACGATGTATACTGCTATTTTAGTAAGTAATAACTGAAAGATGCATGCTGCCTTTAACGATAGCGAAACTTTTTAGTCGAATGTAATGCATACTGTTTTTCATACGTATAAATAGTTTTAAAGAAATAAATTAAAATCACTTTTACTTTTAGAAATATTAAATTGCATCTAATAAATGTTCCTAGCGTTTCTCAATTGACATTTTTCAAATAAGGCAATCACTTTATGATCCTATTTACTATAATAAAAATTTATTATAATAAAAATTAATTAAGTTAAGATAATAAAAATTTTTTTATATCATTGTTGATCTATTATTTAAATAGGATATTTACGAAAACTACATTAATAAGAATTAAATTAATCTCGATACAATTTAATATGTTATAAAAAATTTTTATAATCTCAAATATTGTACGTATCTCAAATATTATACGTAGATTCAATTATAAGAAATTTATTTGCCATATCTACGTAATAATACTCCATATACACAAATAAAAATTACTGTTTACTTCTAAAAAATAATCAAATTATTCTTTTTAATGAATTTTGACCTACACTTAGCAAGGATATATTCCGATAGGATAATCATATCCATCAATAAAGTTCTCCAAAATGCTATGCTTATAATGCTAATTCTTCCGTTGGATTTTCATCTTGAATACTTCCACTTTCTACTCATCGTTTACCTCCGCCATTGTGCGGCAAATGGTCGGAATAAATGTTCTGGCAAAGATGGTTAAACCATGTCTCATAACGTTTAAACGCTTTCTCTCGGTCAAATATACGCACTTCATAATTATAACGGTTTTTTTCAGTAATAAGCTTCTAAATTTTATTCTCTCTTATCTAGTGCTTGATTGGAGCAGCCAGATTCATCAAAAACTCGTAGTCATGTCAAAGTTAATTTCTGCGAGGGATTTTTCCCGAATAGTTCAGCGAGTTACAACCTTCCTTCATACTTTTTTTCACACCCGCGTCTTCCTGAGCGATTGAGTCAAGTGCCGCGAACAAAGATAACCAGAGGGATGTATGAAGGGGAGTGAGATATTTCGAGAATCCTGATGTAATCCTTATTATTATGAAAATCCCATATTCGAGCCACGATTCGTGGGATATAGCCGCTCCCTAAGTTGGAACGCCCTCTTGGTCGCGTGTGCTAATTGCTAAAATGTTATTTACGATTCCAGCCGTCGCGACGCTCGACTGGCGCATACGTTTCTAGAATGGGAATGTGGTTAACCAATCTTTAGACATCGAACACGGTTTATGACACTTCCACTTGAAATCGCGAAACTTGATCGGATGAATATGCCCTACGCAGACGTGCAATAAATTTGCTAATATAATATAATATAATATAATTCTGATATAATTCTATGATATAATTTTGCTTAGTATTATATGCTTAGTATTATTTGACGAAGAAATTTATTAAAATGTGTGTGTGTGTGTGTGTGTGTTTGTGTGTGTATATTAAATCCGATTTTTCGAAACATTATTAATGTAAAAAAAATCACTCAATCTAAATTAGGTTTGATGATTATGTAGTCTAATATTTATAAGATAATTATAAAAATGATAGCTCTTGATGTTTTAAGTAGGTATCTAAAATTAAAAGATTTTTAAATTATCATGCAGATAATGAAGCTTATCTTGCATTTATATAATGCAGATGTAATATTAATGAATTCTATTTTATTGATCTAAATTATTTTTCATAATATGATTTACCTTTTTTGAATTTAATAAAATAATTAACGAATGAAACAAAGCTTATATGAAATTTCCGTTTGGCTTCACATTGCTTCAAAACGTTAATTATTAACTATTCTTTACGATGCTGAACACGGTGGTGTTAGTAAAGTCGCACGTTTCTGGAATGGGAATGCGGTTCGCTGGTTACCGGGTGACGAACACGGTTTATTACGTTTGCATGCAAAATTGTGCATTCTCCGCAGTTTTGAGTCAAGCAATTGGTACTCCAGTTGCGAGTAACAGTTATAACGTCGTTTCACTGACGTTCGAATGGCGATATATTCCAAATATGACGACGAAACGATCTAATAATATTTTCATTTTTACACTCTTAACTATACATGGATTACTGATTAACTATAATTTATTTTATAATACAAATCAAGACATGTATTTAATATTACGGCAAAAATAATATCTATCTATAGAAACAAAAATATTACTATGTATGTGATAGAAGATTTATCTTAAAATTCGAATTCTTATAGCGAGATGTAGAAAATTTTATTTTATTTCATTTTTTTGCTAAATAAAATACATTCTATTGTAAGTAAAAATAAATCACACTGGAAAATTACAAGCTAATTATACGAAAGGCCGGCTTGGAAGAAGACAGGTAATGACAGGTAAGTGTTTGCACAACAGGTATTATAAGCATCTATAATTATACTGTTCCTAATTATGCTTACCGCGTCGTAAAAAAAATTGTACGAAAGCCAATTATTTCTTTGAAGAAATTTTCCCTTTAAAGAAATTGTTTCTCATTACTATATTGGCAGATCCGGAAAATTACATGCAGAATACAACATCTGTTTTTAGTGCAGATTGCTTTTGCCACGATACTACATTATTTATTAATAATAATATTATTAATAATAATAATATTAATAATGATAATAATGATAATAATGAATAATTAATAATGATAAATAATATATTGATTAATAATTATATACTTGAACTTTACAAATCGATGCTTTAGGCTATCTTTTGTTTTTGTTGAAACTATTTTGAACAAGACAATTTTTTAGTTATATGTCCTACAGTCAATAAATATCAGAAATATTTATCATTGAAGCACTTATATCTGTGTATTTTTCGTAATTATATGAATATTATGTATAATAATGTTGCGATAACTTAAATATATGATCCCTAATATATGACTAACTTGAAGAAAATAGACATCTATTGTATATTTATATTAATTAGAATTGCATATGAGAAAAAAACTAGCATCGAACGTTCTTCCTATTTATGTCATCTAAACGTGTCATCAAAGATGTCAGCATGCGGGTATCTTCAAACGATTTATAACACTTTATATGTCGAGTTATAATCACGTAAGAAGCTTATTCTGCGACTTGAACATCCATTAAATTGTAGCTTTAAAAAAAAAGGAGAACAGATAGTTAAATGCTCGACGGTTGAAACGATAATATTTACGGCACTTGTGCGAGTGACAAAAGTGGTGGATCATCAATCCATTCACACGTCGGTAATCGCGCAAGTCCGGCGGGTCACAAATTACCCATCATTGCCAAAATACCAGTCGCGATAAGGATCGAAAAATTACAAATGCGAGAGTTAACATGATCGTAAATGCGAATAACCTCGTAAAAGGCGTTGTTAGAAGAGATTTATTGAGATATTCACGAACTTCGTCATACGTAAATCTCCAAATTATAAATTATGTAAGTAATATCCTGTCACAGGTCAAAATCTTGATGTCGGCTCGATATTAACTTCACAATTAAATGTAACATTAATTCGCATATAACAATGATATTAATACTTGTACATATAATAACATCGGGCTATACAATTGTGAACTACAATACGTTGTATATTTCCGATTTAAAAAAAAAAAATATCTAAATGCAAATGAGATATAACGTAAATTATTGCAGGATCCAGCTGATGAACGTTCGGGATGTGACAGCTAAATGTAGAATAACTCGATGGCAGTTATGAAAAGTATGATTTTTGATCGACTGAATATAATGCGATTAGATAAAATAAATTTACTGTCAAAACACAAAGCACGAGTTCATTGTTAGTCGCATGTACTTTAAATGTTATCGGTTCGTAATAGCGATCTCACCGCTTAAACAAATGCTAAGTTATATGGTGGAATCTGCATAACGGGAACAACGTCGAGCACGCGAAAAAGCCGTTTTCATTGTTTGCTTAATGTAATATGTATTTATTGTTAAGCAGATAGACTTAACTGATTTATACCGACACACATGTTACAGTCACGCGCACTCACGGAATAGATTGCATCAAGTGATTGTGTCGATATACGTTTTTCTCACCATAACGTATGCATTTCGTTGAATTTTCCACTTATTTAACATTTCATTTTAGCATCCGTTATATGTTAACATTGATCCGCGATCGCTCCAGTTAATTGAAACAGCACGGAGAAAAAAAAAGAAAAAAATAAACGCCATAGATCGCATGCAAGAAAACTATTAAGAAAATGTACAATCTCTTAAGATCCTTATCGGAACATATTTTCCACCGGGAATTCACTAGCGTTTTACCGAAAGAGTAACATAGAAATGATGGTATCTCTTAAGTATTATATGTGTAAACATTTCCTGTAGTATAATTATTATACATTATAATATAGTAAAATCATTGTTATTGAGAATTCTTGTTTCTAAATTATATATTTGGCACTAAATATGAGAATCGCATTCTGTACTTTTCTGTCTGCGCACGTGTTGAAATAAATTAAAATAACGTGTTAAAATAAATTAATGTATTAATATTTTTCTAAATTAGCACATTTCTAAATTAGCATATTTTGCTACTTTCATAATTCGGAAATATACAAGAAATTATTGTTAATTAATAATTAACAATAATTAATAATGATATAAATGTACGATCAGAGTGGAAACGAATAAATCATATGAAATATTGAATAAAAGATAAATTTATTTGCTGCTATTTTAGCGATCTAATTTCAGAGTTATGTAATTCTATCAGTAGTTGTATGCTACTCCATATGCGGATCATAATCAATAAGTAAATAAATTCATTTTTAGCGTCACTACATTCTTCCAAGAGTGAAGATCATAAAAAGTATTTGGCAACGTGAGGTAATGAATCGAGAGAATCGTGGCGCGACTTTTTCTACCAACGGAATACGCCCACCTAATTTTGCCAGATCTTGAATTGTCGAATCTTTCCTTTTCCTCTCTCTCTCTCTCTCTCTCTCTCTCTCTCTCTCTCTTTTCTTCCCTCATCTCTCTTTTACTTTCTTGCTCTCTAGCTATCCCTCTTTACCGTTCATCCGTAAAGGACTCCAAACGGTTTTGGCGAAATTGCCGCTGCTGACCAAAAAGTATCTGCTTCCATGATGCTCATAGTGCTCCTAACCCGTCCATGTGTTTTGATTTGAGTTGCACCGACGATTCCCTTCTAACCGCTAACCGTAGAAGTCAAAGCTCTCATAGTATTCGTGTGCGTGATTCGCTCGCAATATTCTGAGAGTGATCTGTCGATCAGAAAAAGATGTATTGAAGCGTCTTTCCATTTAAAGTATGTGTAAACAATTAATTGTCACACTCAGTATAATTATAAACAAGTGTATAATACGTAAAGATAACATTTGACTGCGCTATAAAATTGATATGTATATTTATTTACATATAAATAATACGTTTGATATCTCAAAATTTATTATTATTAGCACAGGATACTCATTCGATGTGATCTCTTACTGCTATAGTAGCTTATAATATGATCGAAGATGCGTTCGGTAAGATCGACGCGATGTATCGACAATGCATAACTATGATGATCCGATAAGAGATTTTCGTTTGCGATATCGAAGAATCGACGAAGGAACGCGCCCAACGATCTGAAAGTATGCTATAATATCGAGTCGATAGCTTCCCAAGGCCCAATGGATTGGGCTTGCACGAATGGCTGAGTTCTCTTCCTCTAACTAGTAACAATGGGAGCTATATCGCCCCAATCGAAAAATCATAGGGACTATCATTCTAATTCAACGTGGATGCTACACGCGTGTGAACGCACGCGCTAAGATGGCCGTTCACGACACGCGCACGTGTATTCATGGATCTACATATGTGAGGATGCGAGGCTGCGAGACGTCCTTAGGGTCCTTAGGTTCCGTACACGGAATGGCGCGGACACGAAGCGACGCAGGGCGACAGTCTATGCGACTCTTCCGCCAACTAACATGGCTGAATATGCACCGAACGATATTTGTGCGCAAGCGAGGAACGTTCGCGATGAGGATCATAAATAGTATAGTATGCGGCTTGGTTACTGTACGATAATCGAAGTGATTACCAGCATTATCACTTATTAATAACACTCATGAAATTGCGGCTTTCCCGAAGGAACAATTTCTAGATATTATCTGTTAGATAAACCCATCTGCAACATTTCTCATGAGTACATCGCAAAATGGAATGGCCGCTGATAGATGTTATGTAACCAATTATGCATCTCGTTTCTGTCGATTATCTACTTGTTCATTACCAGTGTCACGTTATCTCACTTTCTCTATTTGCTTCTCTATTTGCTTGACGCTTCTCCGTAGCTTTTCTTTTTCTTGCAATATGATGTTAATTGTAAAACTATTAACGATACGAATTTTATTTAAATAAAAAATAAAGCTAACGAAATTTGGATATTTTAAAATTATTTTTCATAATAATTTATGAAAAATTATCATAGTATTTTATGAATTGTATAAAAACAAGAAATGCAGCCCTCTTTTATGTATAAATATAATACACGGACAGAATTTTTTTTTTAGAATTTACTTTGAAAATATGATAGTCGTGGGACAATACTATATTTAGAAGAATTTTAATGTAAATCTTTCTCATTTATTAATAAGGCTACAATAAAATATAAAATAAGTTTGATCAATTTTACTGAAGATGGTAAAAATCTTTAAAATATTATATTTTATCACAATTGCCATATTTTCAGAGTAAATTTTAAAAGAAAATTCTCTCCGTGAATCTCTTACATCATTTTGTATTAATGGATCACTGTTTCTTTGTTTTCTGTTCAAATTAATACAGCAAACTTAATTAATGAATAGAATTCTTATGCAGTTTCATATTTTTTTAGAAAGCAGATTGGAAAATAACATCAAAATAGAAATTTGTCTTATTAAAAAAAATATTCTAAAAATGCACATTTATTTGTGCATATTATGCATATTTGCATATTTATGTAAATTTGCATATTTTGTACACGTCTGTAAAAAAATATCTGCATAAAAATCCGATGTCTATTAATGAATAACTATGTATTCTGCAAAATTTAAGTAAAATTTAGAAAATGAATATATTAAATTAATTCTACTCACTTATTATTTATATATTAAAAGAGAAATTGTATATTGCAAATATGGTTTAAAGGAAAGCAAGCTACACAGTTTTATATGTTAATAACATTTCCTATAAAATTTAGAAATAATTTTTGTCGTAGTACTTAAAAATCACAATTGTTAATTATTAAAATCATTAAACAAATTAATAAGAATTTGAGGTTTTTAAAATCATTAACTTGTCTAGTATATGGATCTATTCGCTTTTTAATTTTATATGATGTAACGTAGTCATAATTGCAATACGGAACAATGTTTAATGAAAAAGTTCGTAGAAATGTAAGTGCGTACAGCGCAAAAAAATAAATTTAAGTTAATTATATGGTATAAGTCTGAAATTACGTTCAAAAAACAGATCGTAGAGTAAACGGGATATTCACAATAATAACAACTTGTGAGTCAGAAAGAAGAAACAAAAAGGTAATAGAATGTCGAGCGAAGCTTGCAGTACTGCGCGCGTAGAAATTATTATTATGGATGCACTTAAGTTTGTGACGTTATCAAGGTAATGAATCACCAAAATAAAAGAAGATTCTAAATACCGTAATTGGAATGTAGCTCAATCCAACCGTAGCCGAAAACTATATCTCGTTATGGTAGACTTCATTAAAAGTAAGATATTTACATCGTGAGATAGATTTTCACGCTAGCTTGATCATTTATGCTAGGATTAATTTAAATTTACAAAAATTTTATTAAATACTGAATTTATAAATACATGAACGGATTTTCGAATATCTTCTTCCGCCTTGTTTCTTCTTCTTGTTTATCTTATTTTGTATAATGAAGATACAATTAATAGAAAAACGTTAATATATTATCAATTCTATATATATATATA
>NW_017259453.1:58793-76010 GCF_001594045.1 Atta colombica
ATCATAGATTCGAATATTTATAATAATTCATTATTGCTTTTTACACATTTAATATTAACTCTGCATGTTACTACTCAGCATGTGCAACTCAGCTAATTTGATAGTTATTATTATAGTGATGATTATGAAATGATTAATTAATTATATAAAAATAATAATTTAATAGAAATTTTGTTGTATTTTATATTCTTGAATGTGAGCAAAATTTGATAAGTGTATTAAGGAAATAGGTATACTGTATGTCGATGAATAGTAATTAATTCTATGCTTCGTATCTCGATTCATTAAAACCAGTTAATTAGATTGTATAAATTAATTGACTGGAAACAACATATAAGAATATGTAACCTTCGTTTGTGACAAAATAAATGTGGAGTGCACAATCATTGCGTAATTGTTTGGCTAATCATAATCATTATTTCTTGGTAGAAATCGTAATTAACTTAAAGCATCAGTTTTTAGTTAATTAATTTTAATGAAGCTCGTTAAAGTTATTTACATATTGAAACGTTTGTGCTTAACGAAGATACTCGTAAGTGTACATCTAATACGATGATGCCGTCGGATGATGAGATGTTTACTAAATGCGACATCAACTGCAGATAATTGTGTGAGAGAAGGATTTCTTTAATATGTTGTTATCGCGAAATGTACAACCTAATTACTTTCATAAATATATTAGTAGAATAACAATAGCATTATAACACTAAACGAATATATCATTATACGTCGTAAGCTACTTTATATACGAAAATTTTTCGTATAATATACATACATATTGTTTTTTATATGATTTGGAGTAAATATGTCCTAATAGAGTGAATTATCCTAATGGAATGAATCTTGTTTGAGTGACGATATAAAAAAAAGAAAATGGTTGCATGTAACAATTCATTACCTTACGCTCGTTATTTCTTGAGAAAATTATATAGTATAGCTACATCGCTGATTAGAGCCCAGCTGGAGATGCAGTTTATTAGACTATTGTTTGAAGCACCAATTGCACAATTCACTGCACATCACCGCATCCGCCGATGATTGATATAAATTACACATTTCTCGCAATATCGCAAGATCGTTTCAATGGATGACAATATATAGAACGCAATTCTATCATGAAGATCGGTTGTTCCATGCTTCTTAGACAAACTTCAACGGTAGAATGACAGAAGCGCTGCGACGCGACACGCATACCTACTCAACACTAGCACACCGGTTGACGCACGCACTTACAATACAGGATGGGATATACTAGAGAGGCATTACAGTCAAGGTTCGACAGGAGGAAGGCTGATTACCCTTTTATAGCGCGTCAAGGCCTCGCTGCGTTCTAGACAGAAGCTCTTCCAGTACACAGAATATACGTCTCGTTGTATCCTTTATTGTAAAAAAAAATCGAAGCATTGTTGCTTCTTTTTCTTGTTCTTTGCTCATTTCTATATAAAAAAAAGGATGCTGTGTAATTTTGAATGCCGATGAGCGTTAAATCCTTCGTAGGATAAAGACCGGAGGGGATTTCCTTAGGCTGTGTGTACTGTGAAGAAAGGGTTGCTATTTGCTACAGTGGTGTCTTAACCTTGACGTGCTTCGATAATAAAACGCATAAAACAACTCTTTTTCGTTGATCGTTCATTGGTTCAGGTTCGTATAGTCTTGACTTGGCCTAAAGTGCGGTTAATAGCGCCGCAGGGCTTCTTTTAAAATACTGAAAGTTGTTAAAAATTTTCTGGTTGTACCTTATGTCGCTCACGAATTTATATCAATATACCATTGTTCGTGACCAAAAAAAAGCTTCATATGCTATAGATGTTTCTCATTGACAAAAGCAAAGATACATATGTGCATAAATAATTATTATACATATAGAGTAATTGCAATCTTTTTGCTGAAATATAAACAAATGATTGTAGCTCTTTTCATTTTTCTCTATCAGATTTATTTTAATTTTAATATAAAAATTGACTGTACATAATAATTATTTAACATTTAAATTACAGTAGGAGATTCAAAAAATTGATTTGTTACAGCATGTTATACAAATTAAGTTTTGCATGTGCGAAGAAAGTACGAAGAAACATATTTCTTCCGCAAATAAGTTGCCGTATGCAGTATCGACAGCATAAACGTGAAACAACCATCAACTTCAACAGTTTTGCGCCGGAACTTGTTTCAAGCAAATTTGCAATATCGATATTTGTGAAGCTGATGCTTTTCGTGAAAAGATTCGCTTTACATATTGCCCGAAAAATTCTTCGTGTAGCTCGTCTGTTGACATTCTTTGGGTGCTTAACTTATTCCAATAAAGCACATCCTAGTGAGTTATATGAGCTGCGTGTTACGCAATACTATGCGGCTTTCTTTTATCTATAAAATTTATCTGAAGGTCTTACTCTTTTAATTCTTTTAGTTTCAAAAATACTCAGAACAGTAGATTTTTGTTATGGTAAGGCAAGGACATAGTCTATTCTGTGGAGTCTATTCTGTAGTGTTTTTTTCGTTCGTCAGTTCGAGATTTTTTTTTTTACCTGTTAGGAATAGAGAAAGGGTTAAAATATTAGAAAATATTAGAAAATATCCTTCTCTATCACTTAATATGAATAGAAGAAAGAAAAAGATTGATCAGTAATTTTTAAATTAACAAATCTTGTATCTCATAAATCGACTATTTTATCATTTATATTTTATTAATTCAATTATTTTTTATTCGATATTATTTTATTTTATATTCGAAATGATTTTTTTTCTCTTTCTCTCTTTTTCTTTTCTTCTTTTATTTTGAAGGAAGAAATCTATCAATATATACAGAATTTTAAGTATTGTTCAAAATATTATGATTAGCTAGATTTTCTTTAACAATGAAAATTCCGCATTGATTATATTATTATGTTAGTATAATTGATACAAGTATAAGGTGTCTACACAACGAATGTCAATGTTGTTTAAGTATGATCGCAATCGTCTCTTCTCAATGACATGACGCAAGGAATTACTTTTCTTACTTCGTACATATCAGAATCGGGGTGACTCTCAAACATACTCCGTTTCATGGCATGATTTATGCCCGGCTGATGGTTTGTGTGTGCAGTCACTGGTTTTATGCGAGCGTTTTAAATGGGAGATAAACATAAAGAGGCCTTTTATGGCGCCATCAAATAAACAACTTGACTCCTTCTGCTTTGCTTCTCTACTTTGCTTTGCTTCGACAGGCTCTGTTTGACGATTTCCTCTTCAGGATCTTCTAGTGACTTTTGACTCGATAGCACTTGTAAATCGGTTAAGCTCTTTAGTTTTACGAGAATAATGCCTCACTTGTGCTAAATTATACATTTTCAATAAAAACTACTAATTTTTTTCAATGAATTGTACGATATAGACGCGTACGAGTGAGTGCATGATTGGATATGTATCTTATATATTCTTATTTTCATTAACGTTTCTTAAACAAACGAGTTAGGTAGACTCTATCGAGTTCAGATCGATATTGTATTTGAAATCAGAGGTCACAGAATATGTAATAAAAAATAATTATTTCTTAATTATATCTTTGTGTAAAGATATTTCAAAATAACATTCGATGATATAACATTCGAGAACACGATTGTTAATTTTACAAAAATGTAATGTTTTTGTATAATCACTTTCTTTTAATTCTTTTAGCAAGCCGCTGAATTAAAGCGATTCGCGACGTCACCTAAGAACAATGCGTCTATTCGAATTCTAATGTTATTGCGATAGAAATTAGTGGAGAGTGTCACTTACCGATGCTGCGGTGGAACGAAATTCGATATCCTGGGATGAGTCGAGGGCGCGCGAGCACACACGTACGTACGCAATGGCGGCCATGACAGGCGCAGGATTCCAGCGTCGCGACGCTTGTCGGGCACGCGGCCCCAAGATATCGACCACCGTGGTGCGAGCGGTTGGTCGGTGGAGATCAAGTGGAGAGGAGGCTAGAGAGGGTGAGGTAGAAGAACGAGCAAGAGAAGGTGGGAAGGTTAGGGGGTAGCGATAGGCACCACGCCCAACCCCTAGCGATCTCGAATCCCTAGCTCCCTTTCCTAACCCCTCGCAAAGACGGGTAGCCAGTCACCCCAGATCGCATTATCATATATTTCCCTTTTATATCCTTTTCCGAACTGCACTCTTACTTATCGCTGTCCCTTTTTCGACTTCTACCCTTCTCTACTTCGTTTGCCGTTGCCATCCATGATTCTTGTTTTTTGATTCGCGAAAGAAATGGTGTCTCGCCTCTTGGTCACTTTATCGAAGAGCAGAGATTAAAGAGTTTACTGTGGTTTTTTTGGTCGAAAGATTTTTTTTGAAAATTCCGCTAAACCTCAAAGTGGCGACTGTTATTGTATTATTTAACTGTTCGACCGACTTGGAGACTTTCTTTGTTTTTCTTTCATGTTCAATTCTGATCAACATGTGTAGGCGAGATTGCTTTTCATACTTTTATTGTTTGTTATATAGAATAATCGCGAATTAATAAATTTATTTTTTATTCGTCATCAGGTATAAATATAAATTTTCTACTATAGCAAGATATAAATAAAAATACAATCTTTTGCGATAAAAATGGCACTCGACTCTTGTAACCGATAGAATGTGCCGCGACATAACTCCCAACGGTGCAAGATACACATAAAACCTTGCGTTACGAATGGCTTAGCGGCTACAGCCTCTGTGGTATTTTTATCTCCACTATATCCGAAGCGTAATGGCGGCGTCATGACTAATAACGTGGTGGTCAACGAACCAAAATGGTGAATACAAAATCGTATAATTCTTACTTATCTCATAACAAAAATTATAATTATTGTTACTTGAATCTATTTGTTTCTGAGTTGAATGAATTGAAATTTAGTGAAATATATTCTTGGATTTTTTAAAAATAAGTTAATTTAATATTAGTAAGATATATATTTGAATGATTTTTATTCAGAACAAAAATAAGTAGATACTTAAAAAAAAGTGTGTAAAAGAAACTTCATTTCAAAATTAATTTTGTATTGTATTAAAATATTTTGATAAGCATGCAAATGATTGTGAATTTTAATAACATTTCTCTATATTTGTAATCTTTAAAAAGTAAATAAAAATTGTCTAAAATAAAAATTAATCTGATTAATTCTTTTACAATGAATTTGGTTTTTGTATAATTTTATCATTATCTTAATTTGTATTATGTTATACACAAATTAAATAATTTCCCTTTCTCTCTTTGGTACACTTAAGTCGGGAACCGAAAAGTAAAGGAGGTAGATAAGAAATCCAGGCGCAATTATCATTCGAATGTTGCAAGACTGCCTGCCATGAGCCTTCGGTTTTCGTTTTCACGATATTATACGCTCGTATTAATACTTCTGGCCTGTGTACGCCGTCCACGTTATCCGAATGGGATTCTATCGTACATACTTTGGCGGAGAACTTATTTTCCTGTGCCGTTATTTGTTATCGAATTTAGTATAGTCGTGGCTAAATTTTACTACAATCTCGCATTTGTGAATATAAGAGAAACGCGCATGGTGCGACGGGCTGATAAAGTCTAAGTTTTCTCTAACAAGTCAGTACTGCATTGACACATAATTTTTTTATACAATTTATAGAGTGCCCTCGATTAAGCCAATAATTGAAAATTATTTTTTGTTGGTAATGTCACGTACGAATTTTTCTAAACATATAAATATTTTTAATGCATTCAATGTATATTATAAGTAAATTTTAAACGTACGATATCGTATCAAAGTCACTAATATGTATGTCGGATGATCCTATACTTTGTTATATATATTCTAGTTGATGTCAAGAAAGCCATATGCGTACACGTACGTAGTAAGCCTACGTCATCGTCGCTTTACGACACAAGGCCGTGCAATCGCAAGCGATCATCCGCCGACCGACATCGTAAATCTGATGAAGATTCTCAACCTTATTGAGCGACTATAATTCTGTCACGTTAAGTCTCGTCGAATGTATGTTGTTAAATGTCCTTTATTATACTTTTTACGTGAGACAAACCTTATATTTTGCTTAAAATCTTGGATCATATTATCGCAATGATATAATATAGTTTACGATACAATATAGTTTACAAAATTTTAATTACCATCTTACAAAGAATCAAAATTTACAAACTATTATCATTTTATATCAAGGATGCATATTTGAAAAACGGAGATTAATTTAAAACATCTTTGAAAATTGTAATTAAATATTTTTATTATTTTGCTAAATGCAAATGCTATATATAATATTATTCTTCCTATATTTGGTGCATTCGATATTTTATATTCTATGTTGTTCCCTACCATATTTCTTTTTACTTTTACTGCTGTCAATATGGACATACACCACAATATCTAGGATTTTCGGATTCTTATCACGTAGCAATAATAGCAGTTTGCATTCGATTTGAAACATAGGATGAGGCAGGATGTAATCGAGACGAGACTGTATATTCTATGTTTCATTCACACATACTTCTTTGTCAAAACGTACGCTTGTATTAATGTTTATTAATTATTATCGATTTCTTTTTTATATATTGTGCATGAACATAAGTATAATACATGAAAAAAAGAAAAGAAATAAAAAGTCAAAGAAATGTAATATAAAATTTATATTTAGGTAACTGATATTTTAGAAACTTTCAAAAAATTTTATATTAATTTTGAATATTCCTAATATTTACACGAAAATAGATGAAAAAATTATTTGTTATACTTGCAATCGAATTCATAACGCAATGTGCCTGCAATAAGCATAATGCACCCACAGAGATTCATGCATTCTTCGAAGGAACACGCTCTACGGTGGTCATTCCGTGTAGTATGGTCAAGAACGGTGCAAACGACCCTCCAAGGCCAACCCTTCTATGGATTCGAACAGCGCCTATGCATTTTACTTTATATCACTCTGAAAGACCGTTTTATTAGTATTCAAGACGCAAAATTTTTTAGTTTTTATACAGATAATACAAATATAATTTACACATTAACATTTTACACATTAACATTTAATAAATGAAATATATGCAAATTGAAATAAATAAGAAAATTTTTTTCAAAGATTAATAATACATAATGTTGTGTAACATTCGATTTTCTAAAGTCTGTAAGTTCTTAATTTTGTAAAATATATTGTTAGAGCAAAGTAAATATTTACGCGCGATATGAAAAAACTACAGATTCGTCTCGAATAATTTACTAATATCGAAATTAAAAGAAATCGGTATTTAAAGAAATGTATGTTCTTTTGTCTTGCGCAAAAACAAAGAAATCGTTCGGCCTCTTTGATCGCCGGCGCCTCGATGCGCTATGAACGGTGATTCGGCTTTCGCCATTGACTTTTTACACGAGACAGTGGCTCGTATAACGCTTTTATTAAGCAGTTAAAGTTTTATGAATGTGTCAGTCAACAGACAGCTACCACGGGGCGGTTTGCACCGTTGGAGTCTGAAGGATACTGCTGCCACGTGTTTTCGACGATACGATGAAAGATGTCACATACTGATCGTATTTGATAATCAAATACGATATATTGCTCATTTTATAAATCAAATATTAACAATAGGTATCTGATATTTCTATAATTATTAATGATAATAAATCAACCTTTAGCAAAGGAGGATGTTAAAAAGAGGCCGATTTCTGCCCAAAAAAAATGTAAGTAAAAGGAATAACGTTTTCTTTTATAGATTTCAGAAGCTTCTGAATACAATAATGTTAATAAAAAGTTTGGGATCGATACGGAACGCCTTGAAAATGAACGTGAACATGATATATTTTTAAAAATTTCAATATTCTTGTTTACTTTTCAAGATGTTCCTCAAATGCTACGAACTTTTTAATAATTTTATTGTATTCAGAAGGTCAGTATCTATAAAAGAAAACGCTATTCCTTTTATTTACATCTTTTTGAGCAGAAATTTTAACATTCTCTTTTTAAACAGCCTCTTTAACATCCTCCTTTTCTTTCTTGAAGAATTAAATTGATAAATACAATATTTATTAAATTTAAGTACAATATTTATTACAAGTACAAAATTTAAAACATTGTTTTATAATATTAGTAGCAGTCTAAATATAATATATAAAGTTTTTTAACGGTGCGAAATTAAGTATCATAAAATGCGTATTATACCAATCGCAAAAAGTGGAATACACGTTTATTGCTTCTTGACATTTATTGCCAACAATGAACATACTTATGTGAATGCATATGTGTATATATGACAGTCAACAATTTATATCTAATGAATAACTTATGGATAGCTATTAAGGAATAATTATATATAAATACAACATAATGTGTAAAAGAGATAGAATTTTTAACTCTTAATAACATTAGAGTTTATATCAAAGCAAATTCATACTAAGATAAGAGTCTTATATCAAAATATATACCTATATACATACAAATTATATACTTTTAAATTTATTATTTCAATACCGAATTAATAAGAAAAATATCAAAGATACCTACATTCAAGCGTACTGATCAAAAGTATAAACAGTGAAGATTAAAACATTTTTTAAATATGTAAACTTAAAATCTTTTTATCTAAATTAATTTTATAAACGAATATACATTTTTTATAAAATTTAAGATTTGTCACATCATAAAATGATAACGTCATTCGATTATGTTTGTATTTTGTAGTAATCATAGATAAGAGCGAATTTTCTTGTGCATACATATTTCTTATTATCCTTTATTGTTTATTCGTGTGCTATGGCAGTAAAAAGCTGAACAAAATATAGGTGGTCTTTTTCTACCGCTACCCTGGCGACGTTTGGGAGAACTATTTATCTCTGAGGGTATACCTAAGATTTTCACGAAAAGTACGGGGTAAGGAGTAAGGGAGGATTTTGCCAATCGAGTCCTGTTTGATCGGTCGGTTCTGTCGAGCTGTTTGAACATGGCAGAGAAGGGTGCGTATGATGAGAATAGTTTCTCTACCCTACGCCAGGTGACGCCAATGTAACGCAATATTTTCTATTGAGTAATTTTTTACTCAATAGAAATATTTTATTATTTTTTTCTGATCAATTTTTATTTTAATTAAAAATAGAACCGTTTATAATTTTCTATTTATATATTAAGATTTCAAACATGTAAAGAGAATATGAATTTATAAAATAAAATTATACATCTACATATTACATAAACGATATTTATCTTAATTTCCATAATTATAATCAGAAATATATTTATTATATTCATTATATTCATATACATAGCCTTAAATAATATAATATAACACAAATATTGATAATTAATTATATTAAATTAATTACTTGATTGAAATTTATTTGAATTAATCCTTGTTTGCTTTTGCAATATGGCAATTTATTTGTAATTATATATTGTAGAAATTATTATATCAAAGACAATATACATAACTAGAGAGAAATACACAGCTCATCATAAATTGCAAGAGAGAGACATTGCTGCAGGATTATTGATTTTCACGTAAAGGCTGAACTTCGTTCACCTCTGTTTCTGCTCTACCTTATATCCTTTCACGAACAAATAATTATTGGAACTTCTGCTTTGCTTTACATCCTTTATTCAAATAATTTTTCCATAACTACAAAAGATATTTTGATAATTTGATAAAGTCAATGTACATTTGATTATAATGATGATGATGTACTGCAATATTAAACATATTACCGATATTAATTACGTTTACTAACATTTTAAACAGATATAAAAATTAAATTATATGGAATGGAACTTTAAAATACTTTCAGGTTCAGTTACGATCAAACATGAAACGATTAATAAAATTTGCAGCACAAGCTCGGCCGGTTTACGAACTCCACGGCCCAATAAATTTCCCATAATGCATCTCTCTCTCAGTCACTGAAAACACACTGTTGCATCTCAGTATTGGTATCCATTATCGTATTCGGTTTGAAATGAAAATAAAAAAAAACGTCCGAAGCGAAATGTGCGCGACAAAAGTGTGTTTATTTAGATGAGAATTCTTATAATCGTGTCGCGGATTTTGCAGAAGTGTTGATTCCTTTTGGTATTATGCCAGGCGTCATGATTATAAAGTTAAGCGGATTGTAAACTCATGCTTTAATTTTATATATTTTTTTATCGATTCTTATTATTACGAGTAATACATAAACTAAAGAACAAAATCGGATCAGAAATTATACTGCATAAAGAACTTTAATCGTCACCATCGTAATGATCGTATAAATGGATGACGATACACGATAAGGAGAACAAAATCTTTTTGCGAGTATTCCTCTCATTAAAAATATTTTTATGGTGTTCATCAGATTATTTCGAATAACTAATGTTAGTGCGACTAATGAATAACTAAACGAAGATATCTTGATAAGACTCCTCAAATCTCTTTCCGCGTTATGTGTGTTTTTATATTAATTATATTTTTGTTGTATTGATATATATATATATATATAGAGTCTTAAGATTTTTAAAAAATTATCCTTTATTACTGTATTTCTTAGAACATATTCTATACTAGATTTACGCGCTAGATATACATGATATATGTATAATAAAATTCATTTGTTTCACATTTGTCAATTGTACAACACTTTTTACTTGTATTTTTTAAATGATAAATTTTTAAATGATGATTACCGGATAAAGATCGTGCTTCCGTGAGAGCAGAGAACAAACTTTCAGATGAAGATATGTATAAGTTGCGATGTAACGAACAAAATTCGCTATATGATATTAAGAAGAGTATGAACTTAACGGCAGGACGAAAAAGAGAAGCGGCAAGAGAGAGCCAGTGACCGCGTTTAGAGTGGGGGGGGAGAGACGGGAGGAGAGAGCAAAAGAGAATCCGAGATGGCCGGACAAGAACGTTCTCTGGAGCAAGAAATCGGGGGAATGTTGCCCAGTTTATCCGGCAGTCGGCGGTAAAAGTGAAGTGGGGGTGTACCCACGCGCATGCACGCTTCCCGACCGGGCATTTTATGTTTTGATGGTGCAATAAACCGCCGTAAAGCAGCAGTAAAACGCATTGAGTCACAAGTCCGACCGTTTTGCCCCGTTCTCTTCGCGACGCTTCGTTTCTCAATCCTTCTCGCTTTCGCACGCCAACAGTTTCTCGTTCTCTCTCGCTTCCTCATTCTTTTCTCAGCAGATGTCGTTAAGAGACCTGCCCCGTTCGCAAGACTGTCACTGTCACACGCCTGTTCGTTCGCTCGTCTCGCATGTTCCGGACCTTCCGCACATCATTACGTCACTAACGTCGCGGCTGTCAGACGATCGGTCGGCTGTCACGTGCTTCGTGGTCGACTCTTCATCGTCGTGTGCACCGCCTTCTGATTAGTATTTTGTTGTATATAAAAGTGTGTGGTTCACCGCGCGAGGTGCAAAACAAGAATGACAAAACTCGAGTTTTCCCATACTTTGCACTTCGCGTGCAATTATCCATTTGAATTGCTCGGGAAAATTAACTTGATCTTATGTAATTTTATAATCGACGAAATAATTATTGTTATTGTATATGACAGTATATCTGTTGTATATTAAAATAATATACTAAAGATTAAATAAAATTCTTTTAAATCTCATATAGTTACATTAGATTATTTTAGCACGGTTGCAATAATTGCGACGCATAATTAACGTTAATGCCACGTAAAATCTATTAATAATTACAAATAATGCATAAATTTTGTTCCTGAATCATCGATAATCGCATCGTAATATTCTGGAATTTATGGAGAATTATGTGACACTTAAATATTTTAGTTAAAATGAGAATTATATGTATAATAATCGTTGTAGTATAAATCTATATCTTAATAAAAATTAGTAGAGTATGTAATGTTTATATTTACTAATTGTTTAATAACTAATTATATGTACAATATTTTTACGCATAGGATCTAAATACAAACAAGATTAACGTCTTATCGATATTAGTTTTCTTCTCATTAATATTATAATTAAAGGTTTAATACTCTCCAAAGGTATGTATTTAATTATACGATGATTACAATCTAATTTGTTTAACACGATTTTAGATGTTGCTTAAAAAGTATTGCGTGTCCATGTTTTTTTTTTTTATTATTACGTAACAGAAATTACTAAGCCAGCGTCGTTGATGAAGGCTTAATTAAGTAAACCAGTCATTAGTGCTTCGAGAAACGTTAATGATAGGGAGACTTTTAATAATCGCAATAAGCTTAATGATAATTTAATAATTTTTATGTTTCTGGTATCTGCAGTGTTGTGGAATTACATGAACGGCGTTTAAATATATATATATATGATATATATCTCATATAATTAGAACGTTTTATGGTATAAAATTTTTAAGCAAAAGATAATTTGAATGTCAACGTTTTCGATTTATAAATTCAATTTATTTTTATACTTTGTTTGATTAATTAAATTCAAAAATTATAATTTGTGTTTTCATTGTTTTTTTCTCGTTCACAGATTTACATTCTTTTTTTATGGTATGTTTGTTCAAAATTATCGCGTAGAAGACATTTTACTTTTGCAATCGCTCATATTATATAATTATCACGTTATAATAGTGATAATAAATAATGTCATCGAATGTGTATGCATTGTTTTATAGGTGAAGCTTCAGAGTTTATCTTCTTTTTTAGTTTTTTTTTCGCACTTTTTCTCTCACTTTTTCAATAAAACAAAGAAAGAGAATTACCTTAAGCGCCAAAATTACTATAGACTTGTCATATGTGACTACAAATCTATATTTTCTGGAGTATTTATTGTTATTAATAATGTTTACTGTTAACAATTTATTGTCTAATTTATTTATTATTTTGCGATTATTGAAATCCGATTGTAATTGAAGCTACTATAAGGAAATTTTATTACATAAATTAATAAGTATCCTAAATTAATAAGTATTCTATCAGCAATATTACATTACATATTTTATATTTTATATGTACTTTTTTATTTTTATGTAAAATTTTATATAAAATGAAATATAAAAACAATCCGAATACTATATTTGATATAGAAATTAAAATTATAAATAAAATTAGATGTTATCTGTTATAAATTGTCATATGCAATTATTATGCAACATTATAATTTATATACATTTCTATAAATAAAAAAACTATTTAATAAGGTTTTTTCATAAATTTTTTACTAAGTAAAATGTTAATTTTTCGGATAAGCTCAGTCGATAAGGCAGATAAGAAAACCTTGAATATTGTATAACTTTTCTTTATGAAACTGCAAACTTTATCAACTATTAACACTTTTGTTCATTATTTTTTACTTAGTTATTGTCAATATATTGCATAATTAATTACATCTGCCTTCAGGGAAGTTTCTTGGATATCTGAAGGGTTAGAAGTTTAAGTTAGCCAGTATAATTAAAATAGTAACAGATTGTCGTTGCCAATTTAATAGTTCATTAAATAATCATTAAATAATTATTAAAATAACATTTTTAGCAATATTTCTATTCAAATACATACATATATATATTTTGTTTACATAATAATATACGTGATAATTTTTTTACGAAAAATAAATGCATTAAAAATTTAAGACAACAATTAATTTCATATGAAATACATACATGTAATATTTATTATGTATGTAATACATATATTTTATGTTTTGTTTTTACATTTTTACGAATCATAAAAATTTAGGAATTATTTATAAAGAAATATGCGATGTAAAGAAATATATATTTGAATAATACAAAAGATTCAAATGCAAAATATTTTCAGCAAAGTTGTTAAACGTACAGAACAAAAGAATGGTATGAATAGATAACGAATGCACAATTTATCGAACAATTATATAAAATAAAATTATGTAATTTTTATTATTGTAAAAATTATGACTATAATGATATACTACGATTGTTAGAGATCTTATTAATTTTTCTTCTTTTGTAGAAATTTATTGTATTATTTATCGTAAAGATTTATATATCAATATAAATCTTTGTCTATATAGTTTGATTCACACATCTATCATCTAAGTGACTTCTAAGAGATTTTGATATTCCAAGCTCTAGCATCGTTTGCCGAAGCAAATGATATCGATACACAGTCGAGGGTTCGCGAATTGCTTTTATCTTCCCGGAGATGGCGCACTAGGTGCTTTTCCCCAATCACTAGGGCGTCTCCCCGAATGGGTTCCAGGATCAGCACCCACAGACCACCGCCCAGTTTCTCCTTTTTGTGACCCGATCCACTATCCTTCTCTTTCATTCGCCAAAAAGTATCTTGAGCGGATTCGCTGAAGGATTCAACGTGTCCAGCGCGAGTTCTCAGCACAGCGATACGTTCCATGTTTCAGGCGGGGACGCAGATCACTTCTTTTTATCCTCTATACACCTTTCCGCGAATACACACACATATGCACGTATAGATTTTTACCTTTCTCCATCTCTCTTGTAGTTTCGCGCGCTTGACGTGCTTGCAATTTATATTCCATGGTGTTTCAGACAGGTACATGCATGTCTTCGTCGCAGACCGCATGTGTACCCACACGTTCGCTCCCGTGTGGGTGTTGCGTCTGTACATGAATGTATGTACGTGTTACTCTGACAACTCTTGTTAACTCTTGTGCCTTATATAGTTGAGCAAAGACTTCGATATCCGACAAGCGATCGTTGATATAATTAGACTGATCAGACTGTACTGGTCAGTTTTCTGGGATTACATTCTTGAAATTTCTTTGTTTCAACTTATCACTCGCGATTACACTGCTAGCTGAAGAATGTATCAGTTATGTCTTACGGGATTATATGTTTATATATTTATGAATTTGATATTTTGAGAAATTAATATCTTACAGTAAAAGAAATTGTATATTTGTGTTGGAAACGGCCAACTCACGTTCTATATTAACGGTTTGTATTGAATTTTTTAACACATTTGAGTGTTATTAATTTAATATAATGTGATTATGTTATTTAAAGATTTTGTAATTGATTTTGAAATTGATATTGAACGTTAGTATCAAAATGATAGAATTTATGAGTAAGTGAACAAGTAACATAAAAATAATGTGTTTTAAACATAAATCTCAAGACAAATGAATAAAATATGTGTTGATTTAACATATTACAAATGGTAATTTTCTGAAAAAAATATGTTTCCACGGTTTTTTTTACAAACTGTGTCGATATTATGTTCTTTGTTATATTTATTCTCTTATATAAGATAATTTGTGTTATATACCTTATAATATATTCATCTTGTGTAAAATTAATTCAAAATTTCGAGTGGACATTTGCGGTTTATGTTAAATTCGATACTTTTTTTCAACCGTATAGTACCGAAAGGAAAAACATCAAAAAAGATAACAAACATTATTTAATATTCTTTAAGATTAATGAATGAAATTAATAATTTTTAATTTTTAATAATTAATAATTTGTTCATCCAATACGTAAACTCATTGATATAAAATTATATGTTTTTTTTTAAGTTTTTTAAGTAGTATTAAAAAATTTCTGTTGTTATAAATGATTAAATTATTACCAATATACACATTAATTATGTTATTAAATAATTTTATACGCGATACTAAATTATGCATTTATTTCTCTTCAAATACCATGACGTTTAATCGTATAATTAATTACTTAGTCGGGATATTCACGTAACATTTTTTGTGGTTTCTGTTATTGATCGTACCGCCCAGACACAAAGAACTGCGGACATTCATTTCTCTACATGAAAGCCATATTGAACAGCCGACAGACGATATTTTAAACGACGAGGGACGAATACATTTACCTTCGCGTATATTAAATCCGAAAATATATATTATTATCCATATTCCAATTCATATTTTATATCAGACTGTCTTTCTATTTTTTATTCTTCGGTCACAATTAATTTTCTGAATTTGATTTCAGACAGCAGGATTTATATCATCCAGCCAACACTTCGTATGGTAAGTATTTACAATTAGTGTGATATTGCTTCCTAGTTTTTAAAAACATAACTAACATTATACTTAATTCATATAATGTTTACTTGTTATAATGTTACACAAGTTGTACAAATTTGTGTAAATACTTATGTGACAGGTAAGTTGTTTTTTAATAATTTAAGTAGAGCTTGTGTACTATAATAATTTTTTATATTTGCGATTAACGAATTTGAAGAAGATTTACGAGAGAATTAAAATTATAATTTATATTTTATTACAATGAAAGGTAGTTATAGTAGTTAGAAATTCTAATTACTAAATATACACAAAATTCTTAAAATTATAAATAAATAATAAATTATAAATAAATAAAATTATAAAAAAATTATAAATAAATAAAAAATAAAATTATATATAAATTATTGTCTTTCTCACTTACATGTGTAATATCGAAATTATTGCGAATTCTATACAAGGAAATGTTTTGTATCTTGAGTCGTATTCCACGATAAAAAGCAACTTTTAAATTTCATCTATTAATTTAATCAAATTATATATCAGAAGATAAATAATAATTAAAGCAATACGATAATTATGTGATAAATAAATATACTCTCTATTAGACAAAAGTGTTTCAAGCGTATATGAAGTTTACCAAGAAAATGGGGTGTGTAAAATGAGCTGTCCATCGTAAGAAATGCCAGAATCCAGGCTGTAAGTTTTACCCGCTCTCTGCACCTTACTACCTTCGCGTGCGATATTCCCGGTACACCTTCTATCATGGTATTCGCCACCGACGTAAGCCGCTCCCTCTTGCAAGCCGTGTTTCCCTTCGCCCCCGCAACCATTCTCACATAGAAATGCCGCCGCGATATCCCAATCGGGACGAGTTCAGTGGTTTCCAAAAGTCGACGAGTCGACAATTCGACGGTGGCCGAATCGCGCCAGTTTCTGCAATACTTGGCAAAAGCAGTCGCGAAAGAGAAAGAGTAAAAGAAAGAGAGAGGAGGAGAAGAAGGAAAGGAAAGGCGCGCGAATCGAATGTTTTTGACAGGGATTTGAAGCTGTGCATATTCTCTTCTACGGATTGAGAGAGATAATTATCTAAAGTGTCTTTTCTATGTTGTATTAGTGAGCTGTGCAATTACTATTCATGATTCTATTCTTTTACGAGAAAACATAAAGCGAAGAATGAAGTATATAATGCAAGATGTTTTTTCATGGAATGCTGCTTTTATTAGTAAGCCCCAATGATGATTTACACACACACACACACACACACACACACACACACACACACACACACACACACACACA
>NW_017259453.1:76110-77929 GCF_001594045.1 Atta colombica
ATATATGTATATATGTAAATTACCTCAAATCAGGTAAATATAAAATAGAAATATTTAACTTGAGAAAAGCTGATTTAGATAATAAAGAAAATAACAAGTCTTTAAATAAAAACTGCTTGTAATTACTTGAGAAAATGGACGGAATTATTTTGTCTGTAATATGTGATACGTTCTGCTAATGAAGAAATTTACAGCTGATTAATAAATATAGATATAAAACGTGATATCTTAAAAAAATTATAATTATCACTATACATGAATTGTTAATAAAAAAAGAATAAAAAGAAGAATCTGATTAAAACAAAATAAAAAAATTATTTTGTTTAATTAAAAATAATGCTATTATAACGATGAAAGAAGTAATAAAAAAAATAGTTGCAAATAATATACATACGTTAGAGTTGAAGTATTCAAGATTTAATGATAAAATTCTCTGCGTTAAAAGATAGATTTATCTTACGACATAAGATAGGATTGAATAGAAAACAAGTAATGTGTACGAAGCAGAAATTCGAAAAAGTGCTACCTTGACGAGATCGAAAAGAAAGAAAAAAATAATTTTGGCGAGGAGGTAGAATAAAAATGAGATAAAAAGATTGCACTCAAACGAAAGAGGAGAGAAAGAGAGAGAGGGAGAGAGAGAGAGAGAGAGAGAGAGAAGTGAAGAAACAGAGGAGGACAGAAAATACCGTGTGAGACGTTGAAACGTTGCAAGGTATAAAGCAACGTGGCAAGCAGTGAGCACAACTGCACTGGCAAGAGGCGAAGGTACGGACCGTCAGACAGACGGAGCAGGACGGAGCAGTGAGCACGCCGGGTATACGACAGTATACGATGAGCGTGGAAGCGAGAGGTGCTTGAAGTCTAAGTGAAGGAAGAGAGCACGAGGTATAGCCGTAAGCGAAGATCGGAGCGAGAGGAGAACCGAGGGAGAAAGAGATCCATTCATCTTGGCGCGCCTAGGAGGGTTGGGATTGGTCGAGCTCTGGTGAGGCCGCGCGACGATTGGACGGCTCTGTTTACCAGCTGGTACCCCAGCGCGCTCGAGACTCAGTAGAAGGAGAGGGGGGAACAGAACGGAGAGACAAGCGGCGCCATTATTGTAAGGGGTTACATTTAGCTGGCCGTGGGTTGTAGTACGCGGCGTTCGGGATAGGGGGCTATAGTACCTTCATGCATGGCCCATAAAGGATTCGTCGACTATCCGAGAAGTACGCAAGAAACGGCTTCTAACACCTGACAGGGGCCACGCTCTTCTCTTCTCTCTCCTCGTGCCGTCGCCGGGTTCACCGTCGCCCAATTTCCGAGCTGGGACCACGATTGGGTGGGCCCGGCGAGAAGAAGGACCCGGCGCTCGCTTTATCGCCGATTCTTTATTCCGATACGGATGGATTCGTAATCGAAAGGCGTGATTACTTACGTCGAAGCTGCACGCACAGGATTCAATATTACAAACGGCAAGATCCCGCGATTCCGTGTGATCGCCAAATCCCGTGATCCCGTGATTCCGCGAGAGGAGGGACATGTCATTTGCCATCGCGGATGGTCGGTGATTCGTGGTCAGTCGTTCCCGGTGACCGCATCCCGCCGCGTTCGGGTATATTGTTGTTGTGATAATGTGCTGAGTTGCGTAAGTGGCAGTAAAAGTGGACCCGTTGATGGCTGATAAGGAAAGCAGCGATAGTGGACCTGGAAAGCGATAAAGCGCGAACGAAAAAGGAAATTTCCGGCGGCGCGGCGTTCTCCAGTTTTTTTTTCGAGAGAGAGAGAGAGAGAGAGAGAGAGAGAGAGAGAGAGAGAGAGAGAGAGAGAGAGAGAG
>NW_017259453.1:78029-92518 GCF_001594045.1 Atta colombica
AGAGAGATCCTCTCTGTCCGAGTGTTCTCTCGTAATCCGTGCAAAAAACGGATTACGCGCGGCATTCGGCAATGAGGCAACAACAGCCGGTGGACGTATCGCCGCGGTGTCGGTGTTGAGACACTCGTCCCGGTCGTCCAGCCCGGGCGTGTCTTCGGCATCAAGTCCACATCGGCACCGACAGGCGATATGAGTACGAAATTCATAATTGATAGTATGCTACCTGCTAAGTACCAACAATTTCACCCTCAACAGTTGTTCTCAAGCGCGACTCCAGGTACCATTCAGGCGTGCACGACGAGTCCGGCCACCGCGAGCTTAGAATCAAGTTTATCCGCGGCTGCAGTCGCGGCCGCGGCAGTCAATTACGCACAGCAGCACAATTCACCGAGCCCGACAGGTTCGAGTCCTCAACACTCGGGAAGCTCTGCTTCAACATCACCGGCGGCACGTACCACATCCAGTATGTATCCGTACGTGTCCGCTGCAGCGGCGCATCATCATCATCAGCAGCAGCAAGCGGTCGCGGCCGCCGCATTCGGTGCGACGTCAAGTATGGTCCCCGGTTTCGGCTCCACCGCGGCATCCAGCGCTGCTCTCGCCGCCGCCGCTGCCGTCGACGCCGCGACCGCCGGCGACAAATCCTGCCGTTATACAGCTAGTCTGACCGGCAATGTAGCACCTGCATCCGCCGACCCTATGGTTAACTATACTCTAGGCCACCATCATCAGAACGGCGCTACGCCTGGTAGCCTCGTCTCATCCGCGTCCGCATCCTCCGCCGTCTCTGCCGCCTCCGCCTCCATGGCTGCGGCGGCACAGTTCTACCATCAGGCGGCCGCCGCATCGGCTGTTGTCGATCCTTTGACGTCCTGCCAACAACCTACCACAGGTCAACCTGGGATCTCGGATATACCTCGGTATCCATGGATGTCTATTACCGGTGAGTCTTAAGTCTTTCATGGCTGTCGAATTTCCCGTTTTTATCTTCTTTTACCTTTTTCTTGCTTTTGTTGCTCACGACTGTTGATCGACGGTCCGCGTAAACGATGTAACGCATCGTTACGAGAATCGTGCTTTTATTGTCATTTGTTTCTTTGTTACGGATTGTAAAATAATTTTTGAAAGTAGATTTATGAAAAGCCATGCTTTATAATATATGTTTAGATACTTTTTTAAAAATCTAATTAAATCGGTTCTTTGCGCTCGATTATCTCTTTACAGTCATACTATTAAACAAAATTGCATAACTGCATAAATCTAAATGTTATTATGTTTAATTTATTAATTAGTAACAAATGTTTATTTTAATTAATTATTTAAATGTGAAAGTAAACGCACTTCTGCATTTTTATAATATATGTATATATTGAATGTATACATTGAATGTATACATTGTGATCGCATATTTTTTTATATTGCATGATTAAGAAAAAAAATATATGAAGAATGATCGCATGAAACTTTCAGCATGATAAGAAATATTAGATTTATTTATGGTAATTTTAATTGAATAATATAAAAAATTAATGAAGAAATATAAGTAGGAGATCAAGTTTAAAATATTATACAAATTATTAAATTACTATCGTATTTATATTAAATATATAGTAATATTAATATGTAAATTATCCTATTTTAACTTGAAATTGCAGAACATTAAAAAAAATAAGATACATAATTATCGATTAATTATTTTTATTTCTACTTTAATCTACTTAAATCTATTCGATAAAGATTGAATTTTTAATGCGTTTTTCTTATTTCTCAAATTACAAATTGTATAACATGTAAATATTTTAAACCAAAAAAAAAATAAATATTTTATATTAGAAATGGTTTACTTTGGTGATGAATCGAGGTCACAGAAGCAATTCATTTTTTAACTCGAATGTAAAGTGTACAAGCCTTATCATAATTATGTTAAGAAGTCTAGATAAAACGGTTTGATTATATAAACATTGTAGGCATGAATATATAAATATGGTATGCTTTTCTGAAAAAGCTGTATACATTTATTTATGTACTATTTTTTTTTCTTTAAACATTTTTTTAATGAAGATTAATAATATTAGAGAATTATATTCTATTCTATATCAGCTGTTTTATAATTATTAGAAACATATATATGTAGAATTTTTTTGAAAATGCGGCTTTTTGCAAGAGCATATTCTATATTTATAAAAATGCAGGATGTTTATGAATATAGAACTAGTTTTCCTTAATATTAATATTAAAATATTATAGAAAATATTAATATGAGTAAAGAAATCTTCTCATTTCTAATATCCACTATTTTGAGATTACGTGAAACCAGTTTTGCTGTGTATTGTAATTGCAAATGTAACAACGCTGACGAAAATAATTTGCATTGTAATTTGAAATGTAACAAGCAATCTTCAAAGAAAACACGAACATAACATCAAAGAAATGCAAATGTAAAGAATGCACTATACATTGTTGGATTAGAGTCTCTGTTAGAAGCGCTGTTGTTACCACACGAAACTTGAAGTTATTCCAATGTCGTGCATAATACATCGTACGTGTGCCTTACCGAAGAGAGTCTTTGTCTACTGAGAGGTGTTAGCTAGGACAAAACACCGACGGTATTTATCGTATATATTTGCAGCTGTAACAACGCAGTGCGCAGCTATACGGGCCAGTCTGTTGTCGTGTTCTTGACGCTGACTGGCTGACGCGAAAACTCCACATTTTTGCAGTAACATAAAACGGCACGTTTAGTTGCTTTTTTTCGCGTTTGATATTATTGTGACATTGTACCACCCCGGTGCGCAAAATAACTCCAAGAAGTATGAAAAGGGGGCCTCGTTTACTTCGTTGGAAATGCGGTAGAAACCGATTAACATTTGTCGATTCGCGGTTTCCTTTATGCACGAATGTTGGATTTATCTTACTAGGTACTTTGTTGAGGCTTTAGACTCCAATTGCAACAATCGCCATATTTGTCACATCCAGATATGCAACACCGACTTGAAATTCACTCGATAAACGAATTGAACGCGTATTTTTAAGCCAGCTCTAAGTTATTTACCATATGTACCGTATGTACAATAAAATTTCTTTGATCGTCGATTGTCGGTTACTCGCTCTTTCTCTTTCTCTCTCTCTCTCTCTCTCTCGCGTTTATATCAATGCACATACTTGCGTTAGCATATAGTAATATAATACAAGGCATACACCCGCACAGGGCGAAGGATCGCGGAATATATTGCGATTAAGTTGTAATCTTTGAATATGCAAATTATTTTCCGAAGCTCGTTTCCCTATCAACACGTTATAATAATACTTGACGTTAACGCGTTAACTTTCATTTTGCCAACTCGTGAGGTCCTGTATTATGCCCGCCGCGAATCATGCTCGTGTAATTTCTAATGCGCATGGTGATAGCGCTGATTAGTGACATGATTCATATATTTTATTTATTTCATATATTTCATATATTTTACTGCTTACTTATTATTATTGTCACGCGTCGATAAAAAATAAATGACGATTGAATTGGCTACTGGTCATCGATCTTTAATATCATCTCCTATGTTTATGTGGTTATCTAGGAAGCTAAATCACTTTCATAAATTCTACAGCGACTATCTCCTTAGTATATATAATTTGATTTTCTCGTGACTTCCAAGATAATCTAATTTCACGTTCTGGTTATTTTAACTTGTTGTTTTATTCAATTTTATAATGTTAGTTATATTATCAATTGATATATTATTGATATCTAATGCTGTCACAGCATATTTAAAACTTTTGCTAATATTTATAGCATTATCTTTTATTTTAATAATGTTTTTCATTTTTTAAATGAACAACAAACCAATGTGATATTATTTTTCTTCTATCGTGACAAATAATTTCTAATTTTATCCTTGTTCTCTTTTACACTTGATATATTTCTAATCTCTCTGAAGGGTTTATAGTTTTTTGAACTCTTATTGTCGTATGTCTATTCATGCGTCAATAAGTTCCTTATCTATTTTATGAGTATGTAAGAATAGTTTTATGTCTTTTGTGAAGAGAGGTGAATGATTCAGCCGACATATAATGTAATAATTTCAATTCGAGGTTTGAATCAAAATCATATTAACAATTCGTAAGTCTATAATTCGTAAATTTTTCCTATTTCAACAATTTTAATATTATTTTGAATAATGAAACTTATTGTCGAATATTAATTTAATTATGTTTAAAACGGGACATATGCGTATTATATTTTTATATTAATTCTTACATTATAAAGGAATACATTAACTTATTATTAACATTTCTAGTTTATTATATTTCTAGTTTTTCCAGATTATTATATATATTTGTTCATAGTCTATACATCAATCATGCAAATTTAGCTGATTTGAATATACATCACAACATTCTTGAGATTTTGTTTAATATTTTGATTTTTAATTTAGAAAGTCAACAGGAACTCAGAAGATTCTTGTAAATTATTAATATCGAGTTAATTTATCTACTAATTAATCTTTGACATATCCGACCGCCTGACATCGTCTGTTTAATGTTTTTTTTTTTAACTAAGATTGTAAGAGTTGCATACTATTTCATTTTGTTTTCTTATTATTTCAATGTTTTGCATTGTATATGCAATTTTTAACATTAATTACATTTGAATTATATCTCGCGAATTTATTATAATACGCTTAAAGAATCGTGCTCTGTGTCATGTTATAAGCTTATCTCAATTGCATGCGTAGTTTTGTGGCTTCAAACTGCGCATGAATCTGATTTCTATTATTTCACTTGATATCACAGAAAAAAAGCAAAGATGCCACAAGCCTACGCAATTGCCAAAGCACGCGCGCGCGACAGTTTTATACGGATATTCTAATAAACTTTTTTATTTTTCAGATTGGATGAGTCCATTTGACAGAGTGGTTTGCGGTGAGTACGAATTATTGCTGTTAATTGGAATGCTTTTATATTATTATTATCATTATTTGCATTGCACATAAATATATATTTTTGTACATATATATATTATTTGCATTATATACGTATATATTATTACGTATATTGCTTATATAATATATTCCATATTTCTGTGAATTTCAAAACATTTTCCTTTAGGTAATTTAATTTTAGGTAATTTAATTTTAAATATTATAAACAATCTTATATTAACAAACTGTACATTAAGTGATCATGTTTATATCAATTATGAAAAATAGATAACTCTTTGAAAGAGTGAAGAAAAAAGTGATCTATTTTACATTACGCAAAATATTAAATAGATGATAACCACGAAAGATAAATTAATGTGAGATCTACATATCTCGAGATCTGAAAAAAGCTAGAATGCGAGGAAATGACTTTTCTCAAATATAAAGTTACACTCCATATGTTAGTCACATTTCTGTCTTCAGTTCAATATATAGAAGAGGTACTTATAGTTGTATGGAACATTATAGCTGTTTTCTTTTTCCTGAAAGCCACTTGTTCTTTCCTTACGTTTCAATATTGACATTATACAGATATTTATCACGTATTGTATTTTCAAAATTAAAAATACAAATAGTGTTTCCTTCCGTTGATTGTGCAATTATGATGCTGTCGTTCAGTCGCAGGTTGAATGAATGGTTTAATCATCAGTTTATGATAAAAAATTATGTAATCCCAAGCGTGTCAAGGTGTCAAGATCATCATTCGGATCATTTACGTGAATCGCGGCGCTACCGGGCACACGCTAAGTTCTTACCCTATTCATTTATGTTAGTTGCGCATGCAAGAAGGACATGTATATGGGCAACTACACCTGTCGTCACCATGATAATGTTAGCCGCGAATAATCTCCGTGACTATCTTTTATACAGCCACTTACGAGCCCACAATAGCGCAGTAAATACCGATTAGATAAAATTAAAACTTCAACCGACGGCTTTTATCGCGATGGTTTGTTTACATCAGGCGGATCATAATTTCAAATAGGCATTGGCGATCACTGTACGAAGTCTCCAACTGTGCAGAGGGAATGCTTACTCCGGTAGGAAATTACATTCCGATATATTCAAATAGAATATATCTATTTCTACATATATATGTAATCGGTAAATCACATATCGATAAATCAGAATATTCGTTCATCGTTATACGCGTTTATATATTTAGCTATTTCTTACTAATCACATGCTTTAACAATCTACATGTATTTCAAGTTATACCATTATCAAGTTGAAACTGTAATATTTTATTAAAATCAATTAACAAATTCATTATATTGTATTTTAAATTCATATTTATTATCGAATAAAATATAATGTGAAATAATGATAATTTTGAAGCGATTAAATAATAATATATGCAAAATAATAAAAAACAATAAATTAAATGGAATATTTAAAAAATTAAAACCATAGCAAATATTATAAATTAAGCTATTTGAACCAATACAAAGACGTGAATAACATTTTTTTTAATGGAAAGTAATTCACTTAGATACAGATATATATATCTAGATTCTACAATTTAAAAGATTAAATTAGTTTTCTAATTTTAATTAACTTTAGTTAATTAAATTTTATTATTGTCGTAATGCATAGATATTTCGTTTCCTACACAAAAAGAAAAAATTTACGAAATATTATATGAATGCAACACTTTATATTTATCGCATTTATTTTAAATTCAATTCATGTGCTCGTAGTCTCTATTTTTACTCACAACCTTATTCTTCGTTGTTTTCATTGATTCAGTATATGCTTAATACATGAATGTTCTATGCTCTGAGATTTAGAATCAGTTTTTTTGAACTTTTGTTCTTCGGGATTGTCCATGCATCTCATTAAAATTTGTAACGTTCGAAGTTATATATATATAAAGTATCCTGTTGTGATAAAAGAAAAGAATGAGAGACAGAGCTAAACAAATTTGTCTTATTTATTATTCAGTATTTTTCGACAAGCAAAAGCGCTTAAAAACTTTATTTATCTTTTTTGTTTTTTGAAGAATTTCCTCGCCAATTGTTTTATAATGTATTAAATATTATGATAGATTTAATTCGCGTTTCTTTCATACGATACGCACGAATTACGAATGCAATATCGTAATATAATTTTTTAAATATTATACTAACTGAAGAACTACTAACATCAGATATGATTGCAACTTTTTTTTATTCGTATTAATAACGTGTCGCGGATACAATTAAATGACTTTTTCATTTGTAACTGATGCAAAATCTTTTCGAAAACCACGATTAGTTTGCGTTTGAGAACGAAATTCCAGGATCATGAAAATTTTTGGGAATGTTGTTCACATTCAGCTGAAATTAAAATTACACCGGCTAACGTGACGCTGAATGTAGTAACCAAGCGGAATTGTTAGCGCGGACGATCTACGAATTTCTAATCTGTCTCCGGTATACGCGAACATATTCTGACATTGGGGGTTCAGAGGCCTGCAAATGTCTAGCTGGATTACGGTGTGTACATGGGGACTAGCAGGAGATAATGTATAATTTATAATCAGGCCGATCCGCCAACAACGGCACACCACTCTACGGGTAGAGTCCACTGCCCCAAAAGCCGCCAACCCCTCATTAGCATTCGATGATGGCTGCCGCGTCCTGCAGCGTCGGTATTATCCCATTTCATCGCCCCCGCCTCCCCTACCTGAACCTCTCTTCGTATTCTCCCGCCTCCGATCTTGTCGGTTCTTCCCGTCTCTCACACGTAAACGTTTCCTCCCTCGCCTGTCGCATCAGCATCCAGCAGGTATCCAGCATTGACTGGAAAAAGAATAGTGTCCATCGAACTTTTATCCAGCAAATTTCATCCGTAATTCTGCTTTATGCTGCGATCCCCTGCACACTCTTTTCACTTTTCTATTTTTATCATCATTACTTCTTGCCATTAATATCTATACGTTTCTTACTAAACTCTGCGCGGAACGTTGCTGCGGGAAAGTCTAGCTGCAAGGGAACATTAATATTTTGAGGCGTGCAAAATTGGAGGTTGAGTACAAAACTAGTCGTAAAAACTAGACATTGGGGGACGCAGTCAATCGAAAAATTGAAAAGCGCGGGGAAAAACAAAGATTGAAATTTTTATATTCGTTGATGCGGCGTGACCGCTTTTGACATTTCCGAGGGAAGCCAGGTTTTCAAAGACAGGTCAGGATCGTGTTGTCACAGAGATTATTGAAACTGCAGTTTT
Organism: Atta colombica; assembly: GCF_001594045.1. NCBI lineage: Eukaryota > Metazoa > Arthropoda > Insecta > Hymenoptera > Formicidae > Atta > Atta colombica. Next base: position 86,219 of record NW_017259453.1, read on the forward strand.
ATGGGCCTTAAAAGCAGTTTAATTGCCGTTATATAAGTGTTTATATGCTGCCAGGTTTGGCCTCCGCCTGCGCCACCCCAAACGTTTATTTTATGGTCACACGGCGGCGCGTACCCTGTTATGTCGCGTGCCGAAGCCATCGCACCAGTCAAATCCTCAGGTCAGTCGATTCCAAATATTGGTGCACATTTACGCGACGGCTATCCTAAAGCGATATCTTACAATGTAAGGTATTTGGAATCGGTTCATCAAGGATTAGACTGACACTTAACTTTAGAAAGGGAATTTTATTCAACATCTTTGTTTACACTTTCACATTTTCTTCTGAAGGGATAACTTTAATATTATTTAATATTGGCGGATTAATATAACATTAATAAAAAATATACACATTATTGTGCATGACATAAAAATATTGCAAAAGATATATTATATATCTTTTGGAAATATTTTTTAAAACATCTTGATGTGAAAGAACTTAAATAGAATACTAAAATTTCACATTAAAAAATTTTTTACTTTTTATGATTATACATTTATATTTAAATATATATATATTTTTTTAATTATTTGCGATTTAATTATTTTTTTAATTATCACAATTTTTAAAAGAATTCAAATTTTAAATATTTACTTTTGTTATCTGTATTATGATACTGGATACGGAATTCAATATATTTTTTTTTTATTGTCGTTTCGAATCGAAACATTATGTGACATTTCCTTTTCTATTTCCTTTTTGTACTTTATACTTTAACTCTTTCCAGAAATCCCTTTTTTCACGCTCGGACTTTCACTAAACCTTTTGTCGCACATATTGCGCATTTTTTCTCATTATCGTAAAGGCGATAAGTTTTCCCTGATCCACAGAAAGAGCGAGACTGACGCAAGAATCAAAGATTTTGTTTTCGACGTGTGTAAATCACGATGTTGTTTCGTGCTGAGTCAAGTGAAAGTAAAGGCTTTGACAATCGTATTTTATACGAAAGTCAACTATCATAATAAAGAATGTCACACGTATTTTTAGTTCTTTTTCATTGATGTGTTTTGTTTTTGAATTTTTATATTGAACTTGAATTTTTAAATATTATGGAATTGATTTAAATTGGCGCTATGTATAAGTAAACCAGATTTAAATAATTAATTTCAAGTTAATTATTCTGAATAGGCGCACATTGCCATATTTATAACTTCTTATCTTTCTTATTTTAAGTAATCGTTCACATATAATTTTAAAACTGCGTAAATAGACGTTTAATATTAATCTAAATATTATGAAATAAATGAGATCGTAATTCAATATAGAGAAAAAAATATTATTGATAATAATATTATTGTTCTAGATAATAATCGATGCATAATTCATTTTATCTATTACTATTCACATAAATCTGCAATCAAGGCTACCGATATATATATATATACAGAGATATATCATCGCTTAGGTTTCTTGCTGCAATAGGTAGTTTTTATTTATGTCACGCGAACTTTATTACACGGACGTGTTCGACATTTAAAATGTTTAAAGTCTTAAGATTAGATTTTGTCTTCTATGATTATATGTAAACGACAAGAAATGCTTGCTACTCGAAGATAAATATTTATCCTTCATGTGAAAGTTAAATTCCAATAAAATATACATGCGGATTATAAAGGATGTTATATTCGTATGTCTTTGTTTTCTCTAGCGACGCACGATCTCTTTCACAGGGATATGATCTTATTTAACTCTATGTGTATTTAATAGTGCCTTAAGTAAATGAATTATTTAAAAACTATGTAATATCTCATAGGTGTATGACGAATTTGATTGGAAAACTAGTGCGCACTGATGCTTATTAAAACTGTTATATATTGATTTAATTTGAATATAAAAGTGGAATGCAAATATTTCAAATTATAAAATACATATTTTATCTAATAATACAATAAAATATATTGAATATTTCAGGATTTAATTGATTTCTATGTTTATGTAGAAATATCTTTACGTTATTTTGTGTACGATGGCTTTAATGTGCACCAATACGCACTGATTGAATGCATTCAATCGAATTTGCTATTAGATATTAAATTATCCGATTCACTTTTTATTTATTGATCCTTTGATAAATTTGGAGATTTAATCGTTCCCCTAACAAAAACATAAAACGATCATTAATTTACAAATTAACGATTACAAATAAAAATTTTTTTTTGTAAAAAATTAATTTTGGAAATATAAATACAATAGTAAAACTTTATTTTCTGTTTTAAATAGATTTAAAATTTTAAATAGATTTATAATTTAAATATAAAATTTAAATTGATATTGAAAATATATAACTTGCGATAAACGAGCTCTTTTGTCGTTAAGAAAAAGTGATTTTAAATTGAACAAAGAAAATATATGTATTGTATTGAATTTAGAATATCTATCATACCGTGGATATTCGCGATTACCATCTATAATCTCAAAGGAAAAATCGAGATTTGTGCGATCATATTGTATGGAGATATTATTCACGTTGCTATGATGATAATCATTTGAAAAAAAAAAATTTATGAGAAAAACACTCTCTGTTTCTTATAAGTTACGATGAGTACATTCATCTGCATTAATCCATACGCGAAATTGGAACTTTTGTGCCATAGACTTTATAACGCGAAAATATGTGCGAATATAGAAGAGCATGCAATATATTGCACTTTTTATGAAGCTTTCGCGTATCATTTTTAAATTCGTGTCCATAAATAATGTTCACGACTAGCTAGAAATTTTGTCAGCTTGCATTTGATATATAATCAATATCTTTAATGGTGTTATTTAATAAACATTTTATATATAATATAAAAATTTTTCTTGTATTTATGATTAAAGTATTTGTGATTAAAATGAAATAATTTTTAGTATTTGCGATTAAAATTAAATAGAGTATACATATATATATATATTTTTTTTTGAAGTCTTAAAATGTTCATTTAGCAAAATAATAATCATAAATTTGCAATATGTTTTCATCTTGACGATAACACGAATTTATTAAAGTGTTTTTTTTACAGACTGATTCCATACAACGAGGAAAGTAGTTATTAATAACTACAAATGTATTCGAATCGATGAATACATTTTAGATTGTTATGCCAAAGTTATATTTCTTTATAAAGGATTAATTTTGTTCAATCATAAATCAAGTAATAATAAAGCAGGGCTACAGTTTTTTATAAATATATTTGTTTATATGATTATTGAAATTTTATAAAAATATAGATAAATAAAAAAATATATAAAAAATATAAATTTGCAAAAATCATTTAAATGCAAAATTTTGATTTATTAATAAATAAGTTAAGACAATTTTTATGTTATTTAATTCTTGTGTTATTTAATTTACATGATTTGAAAAAATAGTAAATACAATTGAAAAGAATCGCAATTTTTCTTAATTGTCGATCAAAGAATGAACTATCGCTTTAATGGACTGTTATGGCGTCAAATGAATTCTAAATAATGATATCATTATCTGCTCGAATGTCGTTATAATCTCATTAAATTATTTTAAACAAACAGTATTTAATACACACTTATCGCCGACCTTTCGGCGATAAGTGTGCATTTACTCAACAGTAGTCGCGTGAATTTGACCTAAAATTTTCACAAAGTTTCATACACGACAGCATGTTTATAACGTGTTACGATATTATATATTCAACACAGAGATTAAAACGACATTATTTCAATGTTATTACTCTCATCACTATCCTCGAAATATTCCATTATACGGGGAAGTAGGGAAGCGGAGGATAAAGGAGTCGACATGTCTTAAAGGTGTTTCATATTTTCGCGGGAAAGCCCATACGTGCTCGACGTTGGGAGGAAGCCCGTCGTCTGCGTAGTTACGGAAATGTACGACGCTGACATACGGAACGATCTTGTCCGGACGAGGAAACGTGCTCGACGATCTCCGAGCATGGCGTAAGCTGTACAGCTACATACCGAGCTCTCCGCCGAAAGAGCGTGCTCTTCAGCTTCTTCGTGTCGCGCTGTGAGGCAATGGAGAACGGCCCCCTGGCAGGCGCTATCATAACAAAATGTGACCGTTTGCATAACATGACGACGAGCAATTCGGAAAGGTTTGACGGTACGCGATATAGACCTTTAGCCACGGATCCTTCCAAGGGAAGGACCGGCGAGTTCGTAGACATAGGGATGGGGGAAAAAGAGGGACTAGTGATTGGAGACAAGGGCGAAATTTAGGGATTCGACGGTAGGGTGATGCGTTACAAAAGACTTTTATGTAATCTATGGTCACGAAGTCGCCAATAGCGAATGATATACGCCTTTCCTTTAATGTCACAGGCGCGACATTGTAATTGATAGAAATCGTTATCCGAAAATTTGCATTTTAATGTGCGATTAAGTGCGTATGATAAGTCACACACTTGTTTGTTGACTGTACTATTTATACAACGTATAATGGGGTACTTTTGAGGGAGATTGTACATTTCATCCGATAGGATAGAATTACTGTTACGAGGCGCTAGAGTTCAATCGTTCGTAAGACGATCCGTTACCCTAAGCGATTTGTATATAATCTACGCTTTGAGCTATTTACACTCGTGAATGCGGAGACAGTCATCTTCTGATACCATCTTCACATACCATATGATAAAATGTTTCTTATAATTGTCACAGTTATCCGTAATTTTGCGATACAATTCCTACAAAGAAATGAATATCTCTCTTGTAATCATCTTGACGTAAATCAATTACATTAATAAATAAATAAATATATGCATTTGTTGCGCCTTATTTTCCTTCTAGGATACAAGTCTTCATTTCCCACGTAATTAAGCTTTTATTAAAAATAATGATTATGCTTTTGATAGAATGGCAATACTTAGCGTATATTTTTTTTTAAATTCCGACGGTAGCAATTTCCAGAGACTCCACGATTGGAGGAATAATTGGAATAGTATCATAGAACGATTCGGTTTAGATATCATACGGAGTACTTCAGTATGCTGTTTCACAGTGCACCTTTGATATAGCTTATCACGTCTGTTATTTGCCGATAAAAACTAAAGGCTCCATTTCCAGCTTCTTTAGTGTCAATGCGTATCTATACCATTCCTTTTCATTCTTGCTTACCATCCCGATTTGAGAATATGCGTGCATTACATATCTATTTATTATAATATTAATGTATATATTGATATGCACGCACACACACACATACATACACACACACACACACACACACACACACACATCTGTGTTTTTATTTCCGCATCTATATACAATCATGAATGATATATACTGTGTACGTTTTCTTTTGAATCTGCATCTGTATGCACGCCCATCTCGGGATGATTCCCAAATATTGCAACATTCTACCTCCTTTCTACGTTCGTGTTCATGCATTCGCGCACTGCTTTTCCACCTTGTATAGAAGTTACTTCCATGTGCCGAGTCAGTGGTTGGCAAAAGAGAAGAAGAGGAAAGAGGAGATAGGGAGAGAGAACCGGAGGATACACTAAGCTATAACAGGAGCTAGAATCGTTACCAGTGCTAGGAATCGAGTGCGCATGTGCGAGGAATCTTCTTTGTTCGTGTGATATGTCCAAGTTGTAGCGAAGGGCCCAAGAGGTAGCGACGAAGTGCGTAGAAAAATGAAAGAGTGCATGCATCGAGCGGCAGAAGAAATGCTCGATGCTCTTGAACGAGTTCTTTTATCTTACAGCTATTATACGTATATTTGTTTAGCGATGATTTCGTAGGCTATAAGTTATTCATAGACATAAGTAAGCGTCCAATTTCGAATAAACTAAACAAACTTCTATTTTATAAAAATCCTTAGTGAAAAAATATGAAGGGTATATCCTTCATGAGTACCTTTCTCCTAATTGAAGATTATTAATCGAGATCATATGAGCCAGAGATCGAATTTATTAGTTGCGATGCGAAATTCTCACTGAAAGAAAAGATTTTGTTAATTTAGCAAGCCACCAGCTTTATCTTATCTTTAACCGGTGATCGATAAATATATGACAACAAATTTTATTGTTGTGATTGTTGTTAGTCTGCTATACCAATCAATTATTAATAACAGAAGCAAACTACATGCAATTTAACCTATCTTTTGAATAGATTTTAGATTCGTTTACATAGAATTCATAGATGACTGTGGAGTCTTAAGTCGTAAGAAACCGACCAACACAGTCAAATATAAGAAGAAATAATGGTCAATTTCTTATGATTTGAGATCCTGCAACCGTCTACGATTTATATATATATATATATATATATATATATATATA
>NW_017259453.1:92618-95546 GCF_001594045.1 Atta colombica
ATTGATTATTTGTTACATTGACGAATTAATTTGTAATCGTAACAAATCGTTTTTTTAACAAATATCATATTTGCTATCCCTTGATTTGTTCCTATAACAAAATCATTTCTCTCAATGAGCTTGCTTTACATAAACGGTCATTAATTACACGTCTTGAGACAAACCATAAAGATGTACCTACTATTATTTGAATACATTTGATACGAATGTAAAAGCAAATACTTTCTATTGGCAAAATCAGAATACATATTATTTCTATGTAGACATATTATGTGCCTCGGATGCCTTGGTTATACATGACATTTATCTTAGTTTTAATGGAAGTATTATAAGCTATCAGACTCAATAAAGTCAAGGATTTCTGTTGCTGTTGGTAGTTAAATTTATCCTAATAAAAGAGAAGGTCAGCGAGAAGTATTTGTTGATTGAGTTGTCTTTGGTTAAAACCAACCATCAGCAACAAATCTGGCGTAATGTGTTAATAAATCTATCAAATTTGAATATGACAAGATTATGATGTAACGTCTTTCATTAACCTTCAAGTTTCTACGTTAAAAAACACAATTTGAACGATTTAATATGCACTACTAATCTATATTACTATAAAGATTCCCTTGAGATTACTAAAAGAAAAAGGAAAAGGAATGTATGATTGAAAGAGCAAATTCATCGTGAGTTTTGAAAGTTATCTCAGAGCTCTAAAGTCAAAAATAACCGGAAAATTTGGATGGTTTTTCGAATTTTACTTAGTATCCAAATCGCATGACGTACGGATGGTTAGAAAAAGGTAAAAGAGGGTGCGTAACACCGGCTAATGTCGTAAAGCCACAACGTGCTCTGATTAAACATTATGTGGATCTTAACATTTCTCACTACACGACAACACGCATATAAAGTCCCTATATCGTCCCTAATGAGCAATATCTTTGCCCACAATTTCAGATATAGACTTTTCGATTTATCAATATTTATTAATATTTGCTTCGATGATAAGTAATACAAATTTTATTAATAGTAATGTATATCTTGTTTAATGTTAACTTATATCAATGTAAATTTAACAGAATATAACATTCATAAATTATTTTTCTTTTAATTTTAATTTTTAATTACTTTTAATTACTTTTGATGAAATAATATTAAATACAATTGTACATATTTCAAACCTATTTAATTTTTTTTCATCGAATTGCGTTCAACTAAGTATATGTATCTACTTTGCGTTTCGATTTTACTAATGAGTAATAACCTTCGATATCGCGCTGTCTTTTCAGACTTATTCCGTGTCTCGTTTTGTATCTTTCGGAAGCCATAGTAGCCCAACATCGGATGTTCTAAATTGCACGGGCACGACTTTTATTAGCGGAAAGAGACAACCGTGGCATTTGCATGTAATGGCATAGGGGGTGGATTGTAGTGAAGTGTGGTAGCACAGGGAGTGTTGGAAAATATGAGAATGGTCGGAAAGGGCGCTACAGGGCGCAAGAGAGAGACAGAAAGAGAGGGAATAGTGGGGATGCAAAGACCGTAATTAGAGCCTTAGGGGTTCTATGGGGGTAACTGTTCGCGCTGTTGCCTTGTCGGAGTAGGGACCGTTAGTCAGAATATAGAGGGTAGCAAGCCTCCATTATGAGCTTTAAGAGGGGAAAAAATGTTTGCCAACGGTATTCTAATACTTTATTCTTTATTTCAAAATTAAAATTTAATCTTGTTTTGTATCGGCTCTTCCAGATGAGATTGCGTGTATTTCGAGTCGCTGGCGCTTTGCCAACAAATTTATTTTTAAGTCTGCCAACTGCTCTTAGAAATTCTTTGGTAAAATAAATTAAATTAATATACGTATAGTACAATTAACATGCGAGACATACTTAATTGAATAATAAAAATTACGCGATTGCGTTAAATTCTTGAAACGCACACTATATATTTTATTTGAATAAATTTAGCAATAATTTGACGAAGACTTATATTAGCTATGTGTATTATCCATATACGAGGAATAGTTACCGGGATTTCTTCGGCGTATGGATGAGTTAACGATTGTATAGAAGTTGTAGTGACATTTACACACCTCGTTCACGAGTACTCAATTATATTTACGTGCTATCTACATGCTTGTATTATACACGCAACAGCACCATACATGTCATATGAAATTTAGCACTCTTAGTACTCTTAGTAATAACAGGATTAATCAAGACTTTCAGCATTTATCATTAACATAAATTAAAAAAAATAATGTTAATATATTTTTTTATATTTTTGTGAAGAAAGGCTCATATCAATATTCTATTTGATTTATATATATATATATATATATATAAAACAATCTTATTCTATAAATTAAAATATAATATTTTAAAAAGAAACAAATATCGAAAAAGCGATGCCTCAATTTTAGGCAGTTAAAATATTCCTAACATTTTGTAAAACGCGCTGAGGTGTTTCGATCATTATTTGTCTCTATTTTCTCTGAATTTTTGCAGGAAATATGCGAATTTGCGCAGTTCTCAAGTTTGCAAGATAGTTTCTATAGCTAATATATTAGCGCATCGTTTCAACTTCGTATTCTTATAAATTTTCTCCTCAACTTTACAATTTCGTAGGAGATTAGAGCTCTTATTGCCATGGCGGCACAGTTGACCGCCATGTAGATATAACTCTGCACACCGTGAAAGGCGTCGCCGCGCCATGCATCTGAGCTCTCATACTCGATCTTAGGATGGGCAAGCCTCTGGTATTCTTCGTGTGTATAGGTACGAGCACGAATGCGCTGAAGTGTTTGCGTGTGGTAGATACGTGCCGGATAATGGGAGGCACCCTTATGGATGGCGTTTGGGTTCCACCGGGAACAATGGAGCAAACTTCCCCCTCTTACCATCCATCCTTGTCGGAATCCTTTATTGCCGCCCGGTGTATATACCTATA
>NW_017259453.1:95646-105770 GCF_001594045.1 Atta colombica
GTGTACCTGTATACTTCACACAGTCTCCAACTAGCTGTCCAACCAATCAGGATTTAAGTCTATTGCCGACCATGACGGACGCTACGCGTGCGCGGGCACCTGTGTATCCAACTTCCAGCCGCGATGGTTGGTGTTAGTATCATCTTTGTGGCTCAGACCATTTTGCGTATATGAACGTTTATGTATTTTTTTCACATGAATTTGACAAATTTGCTTAGCAAAAAAAATTGTTCTTTTAATAAAAATTTATATACTAGTGATTGTTGATCGTAAATGATCTTTATTAAAACTTAATAATTAATTAAAAAAGAAGTTCGTTAAATTGGTACAAGAACCAATTTAATTTACTTTATTATATTTTATTTAACAAATATTTATTTTTACGTTAATAAATGTTACCTATATTAGTACTATTCAAACAATTATTTATTAAAATTTTGTACATTTTTCTCTCAGTGTAGATATATGTATATTGAGAAAGTTTGCCATGTGTAACTTCGTCACAGAGTATTCTGGGAGACTCATATCCCGTTCTTCTCTATAGTGATAACTGGGGAAGCGATAAATCGTTTTCGCGGTGGTTAATGTCAGTGTCAGGTCGACCGCGTCGCAGCCACCGATCGGAGCATGAGGATGCTCCAGTTTCTAAATCGGCGAAAACTCTTCGAATTGTTTCGTCATATCAGCGTATTAATGCATACAAAATATATATATGTAAATGGAGTAGAATTTTTTTTGTAACTTAAAGGAACAAATTTTTGTAGTCTACAATCACAAAATATACAATTGATACAATTGATATAATACAATTGATTTGACACACAACATAAAATTTATAACAAAAATTACTTAATAAATAAATTAAATATTTTTATTAAATTTAAAGTAATAAATAAAATAATTTTCATACTTTACTTTAAGAGGAAATTGAATTCTCGGAAATGAAATCTTTTAATTTTTTTTTTTTATTTAATTAATAATGTATTATTTCTTATGGCTATTTTATAATAGCATTTTAAAAGCTATTTTAAAGATTTGCATTATATTTGCATATTTATTTTATAATTCTAATTGATTATGAATGATTCAATTTAATTAATTATGTGATATAAATTTATTATTGCTTATTGTTAAGTTATATTCTCTTGACTCAAGTGTCTATGTAATATGTGTAATATAATTACATATCATATCTATAATATCATATATATAATTATCATACATTTTAATTATGTTAGATGGAAGATCTTCCTAATTTATTATATTTAGCCACGTTACATAGAAAATTTACTAATAATGTAAGAGAATGATTACAAAAATTACTACTGCTAAAACAGTATTCGATAAAGCAGTATAAAGATTTTAGGACTAAGAAGTGGCAGTCACTTCAAATAGACCGGATAGTCATTCATTCTGACTGGGACAAAATAGCTGGTAGAGACTGCTGCGCTGTAATAGCGGCAATAGGGCCAGGTCATCGTAAATCTAAAAAGGCGATTAAATGTCAACCGCGCGCCTCGTGCGCGCCACCATGCGATTTTGGTTCTTCTCGCTGAGCAGCGACATGCGATCGAAAACAATAAACCCTTTTTGACGTTTGCTTCGGTCATTCGGTCTCCATTCATGTACAGGAGAGAAATTATCAGAACGATTATCAAACAATCTTTATAATATTTATAGAACTTTTCCTTATAAAAATGTAAAAAAATTATATATTAAATTATATTGAAAATATTTATTTCAACGTATAAAGATACTTTTTGATCCGACATTTTTAATCCTTGCTTAGAAACATTATGATATGAATTAAATAATTTATTATTACGTAAAAAATAATATATTTTTATTGAAATCAATTGCATGTTAGCATTAAAAAAATTGTATTTTAAAAGTTCCTCGTATTAATTTTATTAGCTCTTTCAATCGAACATAATTTCTTCATAATTTATACATAATATAATTTCTTGATAAGCTAACATAAGTAATGAATTAACGTACACACACAACATTTATTTGCTTTTCTATGTTTATTTAAATCTATGTTTATTTATATATGTTTATTTATAAATTGAAATAAAAAACATTAAAATTTCTTCCATAACAAAATATAGATTTTTAGTAGTTTTTCCAAGATATTAAAGGAATAATTCGACGACGAATAATGGAGCAGAAATAAAATATTTTTTATATAATGAGACCGACTAATTTGAATCCAAGATTAGTCTAGTTAGATTGAATTTCTTCCTTTATAATTGATATATTAGCGGTTGAAATTAACATTTCAAATGGAAAAGCAATGTATCATCAATATACTCGAATAAGTAATGTCTTGACTACAATCTACAATATATTCAAATTGTAAAATTATCCAATTATAAGTATCAAAGCATAATCAAAACACGTTTTATTTAAATTGGTCTTTAAATTAGAGTAGATTTAATCTCTTTCGTGTACCACTTACAATAATTACCTGCGAACAGCAGCTCTCATAAAATTTACATAGCGCACTTGCCGCAGTGATATCAGATACGTACTGACTGTTTGGCAATAAGCATCGAGGATACTATCTTTTTCGAAGCAGCATTGCAAAAAAAACTCTGCGTTATCAGTTATGAAATAGAAATTATAACATTGTCGGCGAATTCTCGCGGGTAACATTTCGCGAACGTTCACGCGAATTTCCCTATCTCTCGATAGTAGACTAGATTCCAGCTATTTCAAATTTTTCACGCGACTTATGTCGCCGATAAGTGGCATCATTGGCAACATCGCTGGAGCTCGCAAATCGGGGCGGGCAAAAACGGGCAGGGAGGTGGTTTAATGAATATCAGATAGAATAACGATTTATCTACCGTCTGGTGTAGCTAAATAATCGACCTTGAAATATAGTCTAACCGAATACCTGGCGACTGGACGAGACATAGGTAAGAAAAGTGCGAGGATTAGCCGTATAAATCGCACCCGGAGCTGGAATCGCAACGGAACGGACGACGGAATTATTGTAAACATTTTTCCTCCTTGGCACTTCCCATTCCTCTCGTTCCTTTACATATCTCATCCACTCTCCTTCTCTCTCTCTCTCTCTCTCTCTCTCTCTCTCTCTCTCTCTCTCTCTCTCTCTCTTTCAACCATTTCTTTTACATTCCACTTCTATTCCCTTCCCTTTCTTTAACTTGCCTCCTATCCGGTCCTCTCCAACTCTATCGTTCTCTGGCAGAGGCTGCAGTGACCCGAGACGGCGATCAAGCGAATCGTGGGTCGTGGCTACGTCGTATCTCCTCTCTCGTCTCTCTCTACTCCTTTCCCCCGCTCGTTCTCCTTCATCTGGCAAACTGTCTACATTTTTCACCGGCTCGAGATTTTATTTGCCCGCAGCGCCACGAAATTAAGCCGTTTTGAGATATTTATGAATGAATCGCTGAGGGGCTCATGCATGGGCCCTCCAGCGGTCGAACAAAGAGGGGTTAGGCCATAATGCGACATATCTAGACGCGAGGGTTTGCGATTTGCAGGTGTTGTCAAGACTAGACAGTTGGCAATATCGCAGAATCTGTCTAATACTTTTTCGACATCATCATGCTACATTTGCTCAAATTTTTAGTATTGTAGTAGTAGTCTATAGGTTAGTTAATTTTTAGATGGAATCCAGACACTTCAGAGTGTTCTAGTGGTAGCGTGACTCATTAATAAGTTAATATCCGTTCTTAGCTCGCACTTGATACTTCGATCGAAGGAATAATACAACTACAGTGTTAAGATTTAATGATACTGGCTCATTTACATAGGGATGACAATATTGATCGCACTAAATGAATTGCTTCATAAACGCGAAAGCATCTGACAACATCGAATGGACACTGCTTAATATATAATTTAATAGATTTAAGAGCATTAATTGCTGACGGATTATTTATAAAAGTTAATAAAAAAATTATATCTCATCAATTCATTTAGTTTGTGTAACGATATAAAAAAGATTTGATGAAATGTATGATGTAATGATAAACGTTCGTTACTTTTTAAAACAAAGAATAATTCTTTAGACATCTATATAAAAAATAGTGTAGGTCTGCAAATCTGGGTTCGTAATGGTACAGATTGTTGGAGACAATAGTCTGACAATTTCCACAATATCGACAATTGTTCCCCAAGTCTTGAGCTGCATGCTAAAACAGATCTAAAGCAAATATTAAACTTAGTATATGACCGTAATTAGACACAGGCCTGTGCCATCCATAATAGCGTATTTCTATGCGCGCATCTCATCGCCCTTCTGTAGAGTGGCAATGGACCGCTGACAATTGACTATAATTTATTTGTCTCCGAATCATTTACGACAGAACGCTAATTAACACTTTGCGGATTTCTAGAGATAAGCGATATCAATCTTTTATTCCATGCATGAATTTATTTATTTTATTTTATTTTTTTTTTACGGTAATTTCAAAAGAAGCATTGACCATTTTATGTAAAGTACGTAAAGTTTATACACGTAAAGAAAATTATTAATTAACTGTCGTTTATATTAAGTTCTTTAAAAATGTTTTGCATTTTTATTTCAGAAAAGTAACTTTATTTATTTTTATCAAACGAATGTCTTATTTCATGCTTCTGGTAAGCCTCTAGCTCAGCGCGCAACTTTATTCTCGTTGGATAATTCTGGCACAGCGGCATTAGTTTTCCCTATATCGAAATTATTGATAATACTCGCACACCAGCACTTCGCCGATAGGCCATATTTATGGCGAATGGAGTGGGCGCAATCAAGTTCACCCGTCTTCCAAGATCGACGGGCTCTTCTAGAGTCGGTGGAGAGGATGCAACCAAGAGTTTTCTGGTTGCTGTGCTAGGCTTGCTCCTGCGTGATATGCCGCCAGGAGGATGGAATGGTCTCCCCTCTGGGTTGCCAAGGTAACCTATGTCCCACCCTTCGGGCTTCAGTAACCACCCCGTGGCTGCAACGAACGTACGTGTGCCAAACTGAACGCACACGACCGTGCTAAAAACGGTGTTGATTCGCACCAATACAGACACGGCTGGTCCTACCACACGTACATAAAAAGCGGAATTCGTGAATGTGGTCGCTGATTCAGGTATACGCGTACACCGTCACGAGCTTGTGGACCGCATTGGTGAGAACGGCCATGCTGAATTCAATATCAGCATTCTCTGCATTCTCCAAGAGTTTTCTGCTCGCGCGGCCCAAAGCGATACGTATTTGATGGGTCATCCTGCATCGAGAATTGCGCTCGTGCGTGTCATTCGAGCTTCCGTTCGCTATATAGCACGAGTATCATTATGATGAAAGAAAATACGGTGCCTCTCGCTTAAATCTGTCATAGGGTAATATCCCCTTTGCTATTTGTTAATCCGATTTCTCGACATGCTATTCCGTAAGATGTAAGCGAATCACGACTACATGACTATTACCATAACTTGAGTGTAAATTGCGATCGCTTACCAAGCTTCATAAATAGCATTACTGTTTCCTACGAAATATGATTATGCTTTAGTTTTATTTATTTATGAATGCGATATATTTCAAGTAGTATTTACATTTATTCTTCTCGATTCAGCAAGTTCAGGGCTAACGATTATCAAAATGTAATTATATATTATTTTTTTCACCGTTCTTTAATTTCCGATCGTAAAATCTTACTTATTAAATCGTAGTTTTGATAAAAAAATTTCTATTTTATAGTATATGGTTATTAAATAAAAACTGAAATGCTTTTTTTTATATTTATACATATATATTCTTACATATACATATATACATGTATGTTACTTTCAACTTGCATCTGTGGCTAATTGTTGTAACTCATTCCTTTGATTTCCAACCAATATAATAATTAATTTTTTCACTTTTGTATCGTCTTGATACAATCTTCGTACTCTCATAAAATAATCGGAAAGAAAAATCTTGCTATCTTTTATTGGTCAGTAGCACGCATTTGCTTCATCATGAGGCAATAATATAGCCACTCAGCGTCGCTCCGCGAATGATGGTATTATGGCTGTCCACTCTTTGCACACTAAAGAACCGGTTTCTTAGTGATCTTCAAAAAAGAAATGCGCCTCGCTCGTGGCGACAACTGAAAGTGAAATTATCTTTGAATTGATTACGAAAATACATTCGAAATTTAGCAATGATATTACAGTGTAAAGGGATCATTTATATGTAACTATCACAGTTAAATTTGCCTCACTAGCTTTTATAATTCCTTGATTATTTTACATTTGATTTTAATTATTATTACTATCATTTAATTATAGCCAACTTGTGCTGTTGTAGAAACTGTTCAAATAAATCCCACAACGTCGCTCAAACTTTTTTTTACCTGTTCATCGGTTTTTTTTTACCTGTTTCGATTCGTATCTTTGGAACCCGTAAAAAATTTAAAGTCGCCTGTATCTTTGTTTATGACATAAATTCTTGGAGAAAGTTAAACGAGTGAAATAGCACTAGAAAGGGTTCGTTGTAACTTTCGTGAGAGCTTCCTGGGGAACTTTCTATTTTTATTCATCCTTTTTTATATGTTTTAACCCTCGCAATAAGCGGCAGGTTGAAAGAACATTTTTTTCTTTTTGGAGAGAGAAAGTGAGGAGAGAGTTAAGATTTGTGATGGGGTGTAAAGAGCACCTGAAATTATCAGTCAAAAACAAGAAAGAGAATATATCTTTATTTGAAATTATTATTGTTGGTGAGATTACGCTTCATAAAAAATTAATAAAAGAATTGATCAAAGATATCTACGGTACAATTCTTTATTACAGAAATATATGGAATATATATATATTTATATTGCTTTCTTTTATTATATATTAATATATATTTGTATTTTTCAAATTGTTAACATATTTTATTATTTTAGAAATACAAAAAAAAGTTTTTAGATTAAAAATAATTTTGAACATTTTTTAATTTTAATCTAAATAAATTTGTTGCACATTAAGATTATAATTTATCTAAGAAAAGGAGTCTAGAGACTATCGAGTGGTCTCAAAAATTAGATTTCTTAACATTTTCAGGTCCGAATGGCTGTCCGAGGCGCAGAGGTCGGCAAACATACACGCGGTTCCAAACATTGGAATTAGAAAAAGAATTTCACTTTAATCACTATCTGACGCGACGACGACGAATAGAGATCGCGCATGCACTCTGCCTGACGGAACGACAGATCAAGATCTGGTTCCAGAATCGACGAATGAAACTGAAAAAGGAGTTGAGGGCAGTCAAAGAGATCAACGAACAAGCCAGACGCGAGCGTGAGGAGCAAGATATGATGAAAAAACAGCAGGCGGAGAAACAGGCCAAGTTACAGCAGGAGCAGCAGAGCGCCGCTCTTCAGCATCAGCAGCAGCATCACGTAAGCGGCCTGGAAAAAACGCAAAGCGATCTTCTGAAAGCAGTCAGTAAGGTACCCACATAGGATACCTTACTGAGCCGACTCTCTTTCTTTTAAGGAAGACACAAGAGACTGGAGCGGCCTGGACGAAGATTCCGAAGCGAAGTAGTTGGTAAGGTCGATCACGTAGAAGATCCTGAGTTCTCTTCCTCTTCGCACGCGAGAAACAGGTACGAAACATCTGATGCAAAGATTTTTGCGTTCTTCCTTGAGTCAGTGAGCTGCTGGCTCTCAAGTAGAAGACTTAGCGGATGCAGTCATCGGTGTTTTTTTTTTTATCAAGAGGGGAAGATAGCGAGGATTTAGGAAGCCTGGAAGATACACACAACGCGATCTTCTCTGGGCGACCAAAATAAAGGTACGACGAATGCCTTGCTGAGTCGGTTCTTTTTTTTTGTTTTTTTTTTGTTTTTTTTTTTAAGCAAGAAAGAAAAATAAGTAGATGTTTACGAAAAACTTTAGTAAAAACTAAAAACTCGAAACATAGAAAATGAACGCACCCCACCCCAGCTACGTACTTACTTGGCTAGCTCCTGAAGGGCGACATACGAAACCGCCTCGCACGGGGCTCAGCCTGTGACTGATTCCTAGAACGTATAATGTATATTGTTAATCGGGTGCTACACAATGAGCCATCGCGATTATCAAGCGATGAACATACGAATTGGCGCGATACTGCCATGAGGAGCCAATAATTACATCGAGGCGGTGAGTAGACTAATTAAATGGACTGAAACTGAAGGATTAATGGTTATATGGGCCGACAGGATTATTAACGACGACATTTCGATTAATTGATCGAGACCTTAAAAAAGGGAAATAAATCAAAGCTCTATAAACAAACCGGCATTCAATTGTAAGAAACCAGCGAACAAAATAAGAATTTAACTAATCTTCGATTAATCACTTATCTTGCATGTACGAATTTTCGTTGATTAGCTAGATCTTATAGGATGCATTCGTTCCGAAGGAAAAACGGTGACGCGATTTCGCGAAAATGATTTCATCATTTTTGACGTTGAAATGTTTTATCTTCAACGTCACACTTCCTTCGTACGATTACTAAGCAAAATTAGAAAAGGCGTAAAATTCACGACGTTTTCGTTGAAACGAATGTGTTTCTCGCGCGATTGCGGACTTCCAATAACTGCGATACTTCTTCTAGATATCGGTCTACAATCATAAGCAGTGGGCGTACATGATTATTTTTCCCTATGTCGCTTCTTTCAGTGAAAAAAATTCAATATATGCACGTACATTTTGTAAACAAATTAGCTAAATAATACTTATGCCGATTTTGTATATTGAAATTTTTAATTATTCATCAAACATAAATAGGTTTATTTAAGTTTTATCTACATATGGGTTTTATAAAGACAATTGTATTTTGCTTGAAGATAAAGATCTGGTTTTATATAAATTATATAGTAAAGCATATGTAATATAATATATGTGCTATAAAAAAACTTTTTCTTGAAAACAGCTCTTACGGTACGCTCGGTTTCGCACAAAAAACCTATACTCACGGATACAAGAAAAACATATAAGAGAAACATATTTATGTTTTTCAAACATTCCGATACGTCAATTCATATAAATCGCAAGAAATAAAACTTTTTGTTAATAATATAGTAAATTATTTTAGACACAATAAAAATTTAGGGTATTTATTTTTTTACCAATGTGAGAGTAAAAAGTAGTATCCTATCGTGAGCAATAAAATATCGTTGAATTCGCGAATTTTGTCGAAGAATTTTAAGAAATATAAATGTTATAATGGAAAGACATAAATGATATTCAGACATTGAAGAACGAGGTAACGTGCCGTGAGTATATAAACATTGATTTTCTCGAGAATATATCTTTCTGAACGTTCTTGAAAGCGTGATATAGATGATAAATAATTGTACAATATCCTTGGCAACCACATTTTGTCAAGATTCTGACAAAGTAATTGTCTCGATTATCCTGCCGTTTCGATACACAAGAAAAATTACATATACACAAGTACACATAACATACGGTTAATTTATTTATCGTTTTGAGAAAATTTAATCATTTAACCTAAAGTTGAGATAAAATGTTTTACATGCAAAATTTTATAACATATTTCTATAACGCTCGATCGAAATTAGTTAAGAATTATAATTTTTGCATTTTGTAATATTTTGTATTATTCTTTTCAATCGTATATTGAAAATTATATAAGTGCTCGCGAGTACACACTAATTTGAATGAAAATGAGCAACAAATGAGAGAAAAAAATAAGCTACACATGGATACACGCTCGTATATATGTACGAAAAACACGAACCACATTACCGGACGAGTATCTCATTCTTAGTACATTAAATACGTAATTTGGTGTCAGGGTAGATTTTTCCATAGATATAGAACCCGTTGTTGGTATTACTTACTTAGAGTTCGTAAAAAAAGGAGAAGATAAACCTGAAAGAAATAACCGAGATATATAAATTATTACCTAATTTTTTTTTTTCCTCCATATTAGTGCGATCGATATCGCATAGGTCTTGATTTCTTATCATAAATGTCTTGATCAAATTTTATTTAAAGTATGTAACGCTATTCTTAATATAATAACTATAAAATCGAAAATAAACATGTTGTTTAATGCTGAGCAATACAATGTGTTCGTTTTTCATTGATTTTAGAATTATTATAAAAAAGAATAAAAAATATATTTATTATTATTCG
>NW_017259453.1:105870-116886 GCF_001594045.1 Atta colombica
TTAGATTAAATTTTATTAATATATGTATATATTTATAAAATAGAATATACGTAGAATCTCTGGCAATACTCACTCATTTTTAGATTAAAATCAAGACCTAAATATGACATGGATCGCCTAATAACTCTAATGACGTAAAATCATATTGTACACAATACCATATTATATATATATTATTAAAAATAATAAGTATATATTATATATATATGGACAAAAGAAAATGAAAATCTATTGTATCTCGCATCAAAGTAGAATTTTTTTCTGATGCGGTAAAATCTTAGGATACATTTAAACAAGTACGTAAACTGAGGAGAAAAATATCTTGTTAATTGAATGAGAAAATAGCATAATAACGGTGAGCAACTCCAAATAGACGTCCGTAATCAAAGCAAAAAAGCATACCTAAATAAATGGAAGAAAAAACGTATTCGTATTAATACTCTACCGCTAATTTTACCTAAACTAAAAAAAAAGTAATGCTATAAATAATATTCCCATACGTAATGTAATGATTAAGCTGCGCGTATGAGTTCGCACGTACGATGTACTCACGTATCTCCTCACATAGCGAAGTACCTACTTACATACCGTAATTGTAATAGTGTTTTAACATGTAATGTGCAAAATGAAAAAGAATGGAGTAGAATATAATATATGCGTGTGTAAGATTAAACAATTTTTGCAAAAATTAAGTTTCAGTAAGATAGCGAGAGCACTCGCAGAAATATGGTCGTATTTACGGATGTAATAAGCGCTGAGCGTAGCTGATTAAAATATTCACGGAATATATACTTTAAACTATTATTCCAATTCCAGAAAATAATACAGCTTCTTAAGACAAGTGTAATGCTATGATTCATAATAATGATACGATATATATATCGAAGATAATAGTCATTTATGATTAATATAATCAATTTATTTAATTAAATTTACAAGTTTAGATAAAGTGATATATTAAATCGATAAAATCCATTTTTTATTTTTATCTGCAAAGTCTTTAGTAGATCTTTAGTAAGTAATTTTGCGAAATGTTTAATTTACAGTTACAAAAGTAAAGTTGCATTTTAATTTTTTTAAAATTTTCATTCAAATAAGGAAATGTTTGAGCGAAAGGATTCTTGACCAAAAATACATTTTTTTATTATACATCAATATGACATGTTAAGCCCATATTTCGTGCTTGTGCTCGATTTACGCATATAAATATGCAAAAACATTATGGAACAACAGAACATATATTTGTATATTGGTTTCGCTCCACGTATCTGTTATCGTGTTAAGAGTACACAACGTAATTATTGTATATTTTGTGGCCGTAGCCCAAGGATCTTTCGGTTGTTCTGTCGAAATGCCAAAAAAATAAAGAAATATGATCGCGCCTAAACTCCGGCTCATTGTATACGGAACAAAAAAAAAATAATATCGTGGAATCGAAAAATGAGAGAGACGCACGTGACGCGGTTAGCCCCGAGAATCGGTGTATCTATTTGTAGAAAAGTTTTATAGACACATGACTCTATTTACGAACTATTATTATAATATTATTATTATTATCATTATCATCATCATCACTATTAATTATTATTTTGATTTTGTTTTAAAAATTGACCTGTCAGGTCCACCATGTAGTTTCGAATCTACATGGCGGACGTGCGGAGTATTAGTTTTATTATATTATTATTATTATTATTATTATTATTATTATTATTATTAAATATGAATTATTATTGCTTAGTTATGTTTTGATGTTATTGCTACAGACACCATTAATTATTAAGTGGCAGCAGCAAGTACTGCGACGATGGCGGCGCCGATACGTCCGACAAATTAGAGATATACGTAATGCGTAATAATAATTATTATTAAACTTAGTCCGAAGAATTTGTACAGTATGGGGCGATGAGATTTATGGCGGCCGTGTTAGTTTCTATTTACGATTATACATTAAGTCCTTAATTCTAGCGAGGCAGTGTATGGCGAATAAAAGGGATGGCATCGAATCGCGTCGATTTTTACGCGCCTACGTCAGATATCGACCATAGTGTTGGACTTGAGAAATGGATCGACGATGAGGATTAGTAATTTTTCTTACGCCATTACGCATTTCTCTTCCAAAAAGCCTTGAATAAAAAATCTTAACAAGTTAATGAGTCGTGTGTGATTGTATTACTTTATTTGAGGAAAATTTCAATAAATATTGTTGGCGGAATTTTTACGAGCATTGTGCTGCAAGTGCTGACTTTATAATTTTACAATGGGTATACGAGTAAAGTTAAAACAAAAATAATCAACTTGTTTGGAAATTGGCATCACAGCTATGTAAGAGATACTCTTAGAAAGTGTTATCGATTTAATTCGTGATTTTTTAAATTACGTGAATTAGACTGCATCTGATATATCCTAATCAACGAGATCCCTTCTCGAATCTTTCGCTTGGATCGGAAGAGTGTAGAGAGAGAGAGAGAGAGAGAGAAAGAGAGAGAAAGAGAGAGAGAGAGAGAGAGAGAGAGAGAGAGAGAGAGAGAGAGAGAGATAAGGCGGAAATTTTAGAGTAAAAATTGTGCGGGCGCCGTCCACATATGAAGCTTTCTCTTGGCTTATATCTAAGCTAGCTGCAGCAACTCTATATGATTATAGGATATTATTCCAAATAACTGACGCATAATCATATCATATAACGTTCATAAATGCTTCCCCATCCTCTTCTCTTTTCTCCGTATTCCTTCAATCTATCTTTCTCCTTTTCCCTTTTCCCTTCCGCTTCTACCTCTCTGTCATTTATATACTCGCTCTAATCTTATCATTATCGTAGATGTGTACTATATCGAATCGATAGTACCGATTAGTATAGTTACTGAAACATTAAAAAAGGAAACACATAATATGTTAGTAGTACAACATTGCCCGACTTGCCAAACTCGCATACACGTCTTTCTTGAATTCGCGTGGCCACGGCCGGTTCTTCGACGTTAAAGCAAAAATATTTATTGAAGCAAACCCCCTCCAATTTCCACTTCCCAATCCCCGCGCGAGGACTTCTCTTATCCGAATTAATAAGTATAGAACGAACACTAGAGTGTGGCTCAAACATTGGTTAAACGATGTAGTAACATTTAATGTGCGCGTATGAGTAGTGGAAGAGATTTTGTTTGAATAAAAAAAGGATTGCATGAAGACATAGATGCGAGAGTAATGATTGAACAAGGTGAGAGAAAGAGAGAAAGAAAGAACGTGTGTGCGCGTGAATGTGTGAGGAGACCGAGAGCATGAAATATTCAGCATAAATCACATCGTATTATTTTAAGCAAATGGGAATCTATTGGCAAATTTGAAATTAGTTATACCTGTTCCATTCTCTTCGCGAAAAGCGTCGCATATTGGTTAAAAGATGAAAAGAAAAGACGTTTGTAAAACAAATATAGCCGAATCCGTCTGGCGGAATGTAAGATTGATATGAAAAAAAATTGTTTGTTATATTTTCTTTATCTATAGATGTCATTGTTTATTTATGAGCTGTTTATTTTACGTATTTTTTTCGTATATTTGTTTTTGTTAATGTGAAAAGAAAGGTACTGAATTTTTTTTAATGATAGCGTAGTGTGAATATTTGCTTACTCTTCTATATTGTTTCGATGTGTATTTTTTTATATAGATATATTATGTAGATTTTTAATATTCTGTACTCGAAGATGATGATGCCGTTGCGTACCGCAATTTCTAAACTAACGACTTTGTTTAAATATCTCGCCGAAAATGCTGAAAAAAGAAACTAATTCTAGTCTTCTTGTTTGGCAACAAAACACTGATGATTGGTACGGAACAATCTCGTCCTTCGCGCAACTGGTTGTATTATACTTATTGCATTTGTCCATTCGACCTGTGTGTACTAGTTTAACATGTGTTCGGCTAGCGTGAACACAAATCTGGACACTTGAGATTGGAATCGACTGTGAGTATGCAAAAATTAACTGTTAAACTGATTGCTATTTGGGATCTAAATAACATCAAACGATGTTGAATATATTTAAAATGTTTCTGTTCACAAGAATATGTTGATTGTCTTTGTTGTTATTTTTGATAATTGTTTGCCGTTGACGTTGCTCACAACTGATTCCGTAAAGTGATAAACTAATGAGTTTTATATACACATTAAATGTTATTTTTTTTGTTGTGGCAGCTTTTTTAATAATTTTCCTTATGACAGCGCGGTTTCGCATATATATTATAGTTTCCTTTCTTTCGCGTTTGTTACTTGGTGAAACTTGGAGATATGCAAAATGCTCTTCATTGTGTTTGACTGGACAGAGCAAAGATCTTATTTTTTTGGAAGCCATGCGTGAAAAGTTTACACAGATATCGCAACATTTTATTGTTTTTCCTGAACGCTTTGATTAAAGAAAAATTTCTCGAAATTGTTCACATAAATTTGAGAGTTATGTCTAACGGACATTTGTTCTGTCCCGATTGTTTGGTTAAGTGTTGTTTATTGTTTAAATATGATGCCGATATTGTACTTTGTACAACGAAAGCAACAAGACCGGGCCTGTGCACATTTTTATTATCAATATCGATGGAAATTGAATAATAAAAATATTCATTTCCGAGATTCTGCAATTTCTTTGCTCAAAGTTAAAGCCTATTTAACGCAATCTCTTTCTTTCGTGATGTCACGCGATAGTATTGCGAAACTTCATAAGTAAGAAAAGTTAATTATTAATTCTAATTTAACTCGAATCTTTTTCGCTTATATTCTCTTACTGAAATAATCTAGGTGCAGAATTTAATCTTTTAATTTTGCGTCTATCGAATGGATGGAAAGCCGTATTACTTCAACAATTCTCGATGTAAATATTAAACACCACCATTACATTAACATCGCCCAATGAATGAAGAGCCGCAAGAGAAAATTAATTAAGACGAATGAATCCGCGGGTCTTAACGTATCGATGATACCCAATTAACGTAATAATGTAACGATAAGCGAGCGTAGCTGTCCTTCAATACTTACCTACCAACCACGTTAAGTAATAAGAGTAACGGAATAAAGAAATCTTATGTCTTTTGACTATTAATGATTAGTATTATACCGTACGACGAGAGCTGGTGATGAGATTGACGACGATGATGATAACGATGATGACGGCGAGTGAGGTGGTAATTCATTGACAATGAATGTAAATGTATCCATTTTCAAAACTTGATGTAGAATTATATTCGTAAGCTATCTATGATATTACAAACGAAATAAAAACATATAGTAAATTATAGATGCTTATTTTATTCCTGTAATTATAAATGCTTCTTTTATTCCTGTAATAAAATTCTTATCATTTTATTAATACTTTCTTTATCGCCGTACGTATAATCCGTTTAAATCATTTCATGTATGAAGTATTTAAAAAAATATATATATTTTGCAAAGGTAGATGAAACTGGGATAATTTCAGTAGACTTAAATCTCGATGAATGATATAGATTATAGAAATGATATAGATATAGAATGTAGTCTATATGGATGTATATTCATGATGAAAGAAATAGAGATATGATAATGTTTTAATTTTTCTCATTATTATTTCCTTGTTACCTTTAATATTCAGCAGAACATTATCATATCCAAAATAGACGCAACCTTACTTTTCTAATGCAAAGCTCAAATTTATAGGAGCTCACGTAGATATCACATAGAACCTAGGTATCTCATTTGAGGTTTGTATAATTGTTCGACTTAATTATCTTATCAAAACATAAAAATAAGAAAAAAAGGATATAAGATAGTGTAAAGAATCGCCAAATTAATTTTTTTTACTTGCAAAAACATTACATTTTGATAGTTAATTTCGGCACATGAGGATGACAAGCTTTTGTTTCTATCTTGTAAATTTTCATTCCTATACATCTCGTCGAATTTTCACCACTTTTACGCTTGCAAGGGTGGAACATTGAAATGGAGGCATCGAATGGTCGCGTATGGCTGCGGATATTCGGAAATAACCGTATCGGTTTATGCGTCACGGTCCCCTAGGCTCTCTTCCTATTTGCCGATCACCCATTTCTCTTGCAATCCGTTTGTATTTGGTGTATCGCACCCTTTTACTTTGTATCGCGCATCTTTCGTCTCGAAAATGATCGTTTTATAAAATACTATTTTAAAATACTATTTTAAGATAAAAAAAGAAGTCACAAATAATACATTGTCAGAAATAACTTAAAAAAAATGTTCAATATAACAAGAGAAAAACTTATTATGTTATTACAATTTATTTGAGCAATTTATTTGAGCAGTATGATTGTATTTTTCCAACAATTTGGAGTACAAAGTGTAACGTTATCACTGTTCAATCAAAACAAATAATAAAAAATAACGATTGCATATTTGAATACAATATGATTTCGCAGCTATTCGTAACACGATCGAATTTTTGAAAACTTTTATTGAACATTTATTATTCATATTTCATATTTCTACACAAAGATACGAGTTCAAAGTGATGTCACAAGTTTCCGTTAATGTATGAAACCAGTTGTTTGCAGCATATTCCCCTGATGTTAAAATCGCCTTGATCCGCTTTATAGAATCTTATTCTCCGTGGTAGGCGGAGAGCTAGGATCTGGTATTGTCTGATTGACGAATGAAATAGATCCCGGTGGTGAAACCCGTCCTGGTCTCTTTGTCCTTGCCTGGTGTTTCCGGAGGGTCCAGGATGTTTCCCCGCGCGGCACGCCATTGGTAATCCGCGAAGCCTCGTACATGTGGCACATATGGAATATTAATTCGCGGGGTTAAGGTTACCAACGGCATTGCGTACATACGAACGGTCATGTATATCCGCACATCACGTACATATATCCATTCGCTTCGAATGTATGTCTTCTCGCCAGCGCGTCTTCTATCCCATTGCTCTGCCTTTACTTATTAGTTTCGTTGGTCCCTGGCGTTCAGGAGGTAGGCATGGAGTCGGTGGTACGAGATCCAAAGGATCGTACTGCCTATGCGAAGCAAGAAACGGGCGAAGAGCGAAGGGCGATATCCCTTAGAGACTTTAACTGAAACGTATAAATGGATGAAGGCGCGGAAGCAGTGACCCTCTCGTCTGAATACAATGACGCCATTGTTCTCCGTAGATCACAACTAAGTATCCCAAAGGCATATCGTTAACGGTGCGCTTCGTGTCCCTCGTACGTGATGTCATTCATGTGTGATGTAAGACTCAACTAGAATTAAAAAAGAAGAGAGAAAAAGTAACGTATGAAACAAAATTAATATGATTGCTTTTTGAAAAACGCAATTCTCCAATGTAATTAATTTAATTTATATTATTATTATTATTTATTTATTGTCTTAAAAAAATTTTTTTACTTCTTATATGTAAAAATGTTGTTAAGTGGAGATGACCGAAAAATGTTTGGCAATAACGAATCACCGGTTACATTAAAACATCGCGAATGACGAAAACAACAGAGGACGTGAACCACGCTCTTCACATCTTGGTCGTTATACGCCGCTAACTTTATTACCCCAGTCTCGATCCACAGTCTCACGGTCTCTTATCTCTCTGTGCTTGTAACATTACATCCACACTATATACTTTCCGAGTCTTGCGAAGAGACGTTGGTTGCGCCAGGGTCAGATCAGCCTCTTCTGTATTACGTGCAAGTAGCAGCAATGCCTTCCACGAATTATTTCTTTATCGTTCTAAATTCCAACAGTTTCCGGTTCCTACCATCACGAAATTCTTAACGAAAATTTGCCGATTACAAAATAACGATTTAATTCAAAAAAATTACAAATTCTTTTTTATTATGTTAGAACGTATTTTTCAAATATTTTAATATCTATTTGAACTTTATGCCTGTATTTTTTGTATTATTTTATATCTCTTTCTATATATATTTCTTGTAAAGATTTCCTTACACTATAATAAATATATGAAAGTTATGATACTGCAAGCTACTGATGAAAACCGTTTCTTATTTTACTGCTTAAATTTCCCTCGAGTATTCTTCGATGTAGATATCTCGTAACTAGAATTAATTAACGATCTATTGCTATTACAGTTTAGCACGTTACATTAATTTTCTCAGAAATAACTGGTAATTAAATATATGTACGCCGTTCAACTTCATATAAATATTGAATTATTTTTGTGAGAAAAATAAAAAACGATAACGATGTGATAAATATATTTGAGAAATTACTCAAATGGCAGAAAAGGCGTAACTCACCTCGAAAGTAGCATACCGTAAATGGAACACGTCGTCGGGTTCTTATCGGCTGTTTCATTCCGTACTTTTGGCCTGAGCTAATTGAGATCATATCTCTTTGCTCTTTATGAGGCTTCGCTCCTCTCATGCGCAACAATGTAGATCGTTGATGTTAGAAACTTTGTAACATTATGTTAAGAAATTGCTTGCGCATATCCGACTGAAGAACTTCGATATCCTATATGGGAAACATTTGTCAATTGTTCGCAAATGATTTGATGATAGATTACAATAAATTGTATCGATCATAAAATGCCTGTTTTTGTCAGCGAATAAAGTGATTTTGCAGCAAAGTGATGTGCGACAATCTGTTTATTTCTGATGAGAAATTATAATTAATAATTATATTCGGGTTACAGATTCGAAGTATTACGATTAACTTACTGTTATAAACGGTTTAAGGAACTCCCGTCAACGATGTTTCCACTGAGATCATTGTCGTTTGGATGGTCATAAAGATTTCATTTTTTAAGGAGATAGAGAGAGAGTTAAAGCCTTTTGGTCCGTAGGTATTTTTTTTCTCGAAACAAACGAAGTTGTGGAAGATATATTGTGACCAATAGCAAGAATCCTTGCCTTAGACTTAGAAGGGATATATCAAAGTATAAACTTTCTTGTGTCAGTTTCTTCTTGCATGTCCAATAGCATCTATCTTTCTAAAAGTTTCGTTCTGTGATACAAATTAATTAATTTAACAAATTAATTTTAGCATTCTGTAATATTATAATTAGAAAAATTATTACTTCCTTATTATAATTTATGTGAAGTGTGAGTGTTTAAAATGTGTGATAAGAAAAGTTAAAATTATTTAATTAAAAGTTTTCATAAATCCTTCATGAAGAAGAATAATGGCTACCAACATTCATTGGTAAGTACAAAATTATACAATTTTATATGATAATTATTATTATAAATTCCAGAAAAAATTTTTACGTTACACTCAGGAAAATTGATTAAAAATATATACATTTTAAACATATAATTTAATATGTTTAAAGATTTTATTCAGAATTTATCGCTTTTGTATTTATCATAGCAAATTACAATTCTAATTAAATTGCGAGTCTCAGCGTAGCAACATGATAAAGATAAGATTTATTAAATTAAAATAAATTAGAATTCCGATTTTTTTCGCTATCGTGTAAAAAGCGGAAAAAAAGAAATGTTTATGATATCAAATTTGTACTTTGGCACAATCGGTGGAATCAACGAAATAGTAGACATCGAAATACAGATAAGTTTCTATGCGACACTTCGCACCTTACTACATTGGACAACTTTGAAAATATTGATCGTAAGGTCGCCATAGTTATCGTAGTCGACAATTTAACCGACACATGCTCATTATATCGGTGTTTTTTGTTCAATTTTCTTGTACTCTGTCTCATGGTTCTTGCGCCTGAGCCAATACCGAGAGATGGAAAGCTCAGATTGTCTTTAACGACTACCCTTGCCACATATTATGCGTGGTGTGCGTGCGTTGCATGTGCGGCACTCGCAAATTCTTCGCCATTTTCCACATAATTGGTCGGCTCGGTCGGAGTAAATTGCTGGCGTGCAGATTAGAGGGGACACGTTTCGAGGGGCGAATATTGCCTACGTCATTCGTATTCTCGGATATATAAATTATGTTAACTTTTAAGAAACATTACCAAGACAACGCTCGAGCTTGTGCGCACTGTTTCGAAGAAACAAATATATCAAGCAGATCGGTCGGATCAGAATGTATTGTACAAATAAAACATTAGGTATATCATTAGGTAAATCATTAAGTAATGTACTACCGAAATTCTATTTACTTTTCGAATGTTAAAGATGTCTTTATATTGAATATACTATAGAAATGATATGGAAAGAATAATAAAACATTCAAACTCTATAAACTCAGTCGAATGATTCACGTTTCATAAACATTTATTGCCGGTATTAATCGATCGATTTGAACATTGATTGTTTATGTGTGGCACGACTTATATAGATTTGTGTACTTATAAGCTGCATCAGATATATGCTTGTTCGTTCGCATATTAAAAGTATTTAATATAACAATTTATATGTTAGAATTCCGGCAAATAATATCGCGTTGATGATCTCACATAATTTAACAAATATTTCGTAAAATAAAAGAACGTACGCATTAACTTCCACAGCTATACTTATTCGATTATATTATATAATAAATGCTAGTGTGATAATTGTAGGAAGAAACGCACGGTATCTTGATGTACTTACGAATACATAATATGGTTTATGTCCATAATCAACGTTTCATAATGGCACTTAAGCATCCACTTGTTGATACCATTTACGGCCATTGTGTATGGCATTACACGTGTAAAACGGTCACACGGACGTCGTACCGGCATGCACGAGTAACTATGTTAACGTTAATATCATGTACGCACGCATGCGGATTTAAAACTCCAAACACGTTCTAACACGTTCTCTGCGAAATTATTCGGTCGTTTTAAGATCTATTGTTTTCAAGAAATTAAGATGCAGTTTTAGTCAATGTATAATTTTGTCCGTTAATTTAAACATTTAGTATTTTTTAATATCGTCGATTAAACGCTGATCGGATACTTTAGTTTTAAATGTGTCAGCGGAATAAAACTCTAGGAAAAGATGTGCTAAGTATGTCATATCCCACAGCACGGAATATTTACGATAAATATTTATTATTATTCATTTTTTAAAATGTTATATAAATATTTTATACATATTTTATATAAAGTTTTATTCGAAATA
>NW_017259453.1:117291-122850 GCF_001594045.1 Atta colombica
ATATATGTATTATATATGTATTATATATTAATATATATCATAATCAGAAAATAATCTATTATATTCAAAATAATATGCGATTTGAATAGAATTGCCGATTTTAATTTTTACAGACGGATATAAATTAATGCATTTAAATAAAATTATTAATTTAAAAAATTAATTATTAATTTAAAAAAAATAAAATAAAATCCAATTTGAATAAATCTTTACAGCCATAAAAATAGCTTTATATGTGTGTGTGTGTGTGTGTGTGTGTGTGTGTGTGTGTGTGTGTGTGTGTGTGTGGTGTGTGGTGTGTAGAATTTTAACACATAATTACTACACATTTTTGTCACCGCTTCTATAATTTAATAGCTTTTAAAGCAATTTTTTTCAAAGTAATTTTATTATAAATCAATAGTTCTTATAAGTCTATGAGACTAGAAAATGTTACTGGATGAATATCTGTAATCTGTTCGCATTAAACAGCTGGAAACATGGAAGAATACTTTTTTTCTATAAAATCAAATATTCTACCACGTCTGGAAGGATATCACATGCGTAGTAAACACATAAATATGTTTCAAACTATGAAAAAATATCGTCGTTCGAATTCGTTTTTTCGTCCCATTTAGGTAGAATTGGAATGCATCGTGTGATCCTTATCCTATTGCTCTGTTTTGAAATAAATTCATAAATAATGAATATCCAAACGGACACATAAAATACCAAAACAGCTTGCTACCTATTTTCCTTGTGCAATTCAACATTAATAGTCATCGATAAATAATAGTGGGATATGAAATATATTACTATCGAAGGATATAGACAGAGCGATGGTTAGATATACAGCATCCGGTGTGTAAATAGGTAGGTACGCACCACTCGCACCATCTAGATTCTAGTGAACGCTGAGCAGCTATGGCGTATTGATCTTTTTAGTGACATAGCGTCTCCACAGACACAATCTAACTCCCTCCCACTCTTCTCTTTGACGCGAACTAAAGGTCTATATTTCCTCTGGGACAAATATGTTTCACTATTCCTATAAACACAATTTGCCAGGAATATCGTACTACGAATATGTGTATAAAAGCATAATGTCGAAGGGGAGAAAGATTAAAATGTCGGTACGCTCGCTTCTATTGTCGAAGATGTACAACACAAATGTGTCGAAATAAAACATATTTTTGGATTAAGAATGCGAATGGACCATATAACATTTTATAGATTATACGAAATTTTCTCCTCCTATTGAAATTTTTCAAAAGAATGGTTACATGTCATAATAAAATATAATCTAATAGTGACATAATAAGCATAGAAACAACAAAATAGTTCAGTTCATAGATGTTCTAGATGTTTCATAAAATGCTAGATTACAAACTGTGCGCTGTTGATATCAATAGTTGTCAACATTACAAGCGTGGAGTTTATGAAGGATGAAAATGATTCGCAAATAGTCGACATCAGAAATTGAAAAGAGGCAGTAAAGAGAGGGGAAAAAAATAAACATTACATACGCTTTTCGGAGTATACAAACATGCCCGTCGGAGTGGCGCTTGCCGAGCGAACGGCACTGTTCGCTCGGCAAGCGCCACTCCGTCTAGCCCGACGTCTATACTCTGTCAACTGTTTTATATTTAATCCGGACGCTTTAGTAAGCAATAAACAAACACTGTATCACATAAGCGCTGCTCAAATTAGCCTCAATACCATTTCAAACGGCCATCTCACATTTATGAAGATGACCGAGGATGGTAGCCCACCCGAGAGTTCTTCGTACGATGGTTGGGAATGTGACAGAGGAAAAAAGGGGAACTACCGTAGAGAATCGACGGAGTGGGAAGGATAGCCCCAGTGGGGATTTGGAGGGGCGAGCGCGGTGACGTCACGAAATGCCATGGCACCGCCTACCGGTATGCAATGGGCGGGAATCTCGCTACGATTTACGATCAGCTACGCCACTGACATCTAGTGTCAGTCAAGCGAAATTAAGCAGCACCATGGTGGCCATTATACGTTCACTATTGGTCAGAATGGCACACCGAGAATCAGACGATGCTTTAAATATGGATTTTTTTTCTAAAGTCGCAAAACTGTTGCAAGAGATTCACTTAAATCAAGATCGATTATTAACGAATGTCAGAAACAACTAGCTTGTGATGTTAATGACAACTTTGGATGCGCACTTGTTTTCAGCGGTAAATCTATATTTGCTTAATCGAGAAGAGAGACGTGAATGGGATAGAATACACGTAATCGTGCGTTCTTCTTTTATCAATTATTAATAAAAATACTTGTTTTTTTCGTTAATAGTGATATATTTTATATACTACCGATATAATTAATAAAAGTATAAATTTTGAGTTTTTGAATGAATATTTAATTTATATGCATACATTATATATATATATACAAGAAAGGATATATGAAATATGAATTTTTATATTTTATTTCATTAGCTATATTATAAGCAAATATTTAAGCAAATAAACTCAAAACTAATCTAATCAATCTTTATAATCATATTCATTCTTTATTGGAATTCAATATGCTAAATCTTTTATTGTTAACAAATAAATTTAAATATATTTTATAAATAATTGTTTTTTTTTTCAAAATTTGATATATATATGAAACATATCAGAAAAATATTGTCTAGAAATTAAAATACACAAGAAAATAAATAAATTATAATAATTAAAATTTTTGCAAGGGCAAAACATTTTACAATGTCAGAAATGTTGACAAACATTTTACGTGTATTCGCTATCGCATATTTAAATCTTTTCTTTAAATTATTATTGATAATTAACTTTTAAATCTGTAGAAAATTTATATCTCTTTGTAACAATTAACTTTTATTTTCTGTTAAAATAGTGCTACATATGTTATTTCGCATTTTTAAATATATTTTAGCTATCAGACAATAGAATGTTCCAAATATGATGCGTGCATGTATATTTGTAATATGGCTAACAATAGTATAAAAAAATTTTATTTTATTTTTCATTTTGTTTGAATTATATTGAATTTTGAATTATGTTACCAAAAAACTATTATTAGTTAAATTTTATAATGATTTTAAATGAAAAAAAAATTAAGATATTTTTTTATTAAAATATAATATATAATGTAAGAAAAAGAATAAAACATTTTTATGAAATTTATTATTTATTATTTTTTATTACTGTAATTTATAGTATTTATAGTAATATGAAATAATAGCTGACTTTCCTGTTATAATTTTTATTATAATGATATAACGTATTAACACATCACTCTCTTACGGTTAAATTTTAAACTATGTATATCGGGAATTGCGGGATATTAAAATACTTAAAGGATAATTTTCCTGCAATGCCTGCAGAGTCTCAGAATCCAACTTATCACCAGTGGAAAAATTAATAAACGCAATCAATTATCAATAAATACTTTTAAACACTTTCTTCTACATCAGCATATGATAAATGATATAAGCAGCACAATATGTAATTAAAGTAATAAATACTACAATTATATTCCAAGTATTATAATTTCCACAAACAGTGTTTATTAATTATTTTATTTTATTAATTATTATATTAATTACTTTGCATAACAAGCAGAGCTTAATTAAGCAGATAATTAAGAATAAATTCAATAAATGTTAGTGATTCTCATTTATCATTACATATTTGCGCATATAATAAATAAAAAATTATGAACCACATAAGCAACAGATAGCAGACAAAGTTCTATATATTTGATTTGAACGTATAAGTCCGTGAAACGATGTAAGACAGGTTACTCTTCGGTTATATGGTTTATGGCTGTTTTTAACGAGCGCCGTTGCACGCGACTCAGCACTAAACTAGCTTTACAAAGCGTAACCACACTAGTTCAAAGTTTTATAGCTAAATTTATTATCTGTTACCTTCTTATATTACAATAATTGTCAGTTTTATTTTAATTATAAATCAATACAAAAGAAATTTAGTATCATTTCAAAGATATGTATAATCACAAAGAAAGAGAGAGAAATATAGTGAGGAGTGTAGCATACATTGGAGATGATCTGGCCATCTGTCGTCACATTAATGAAATGCTTTCACTCATGAAAATCCCCATGTTTAATTATCAGCTTTCGTTTGTAGGTAACTTTGATTAGTTATTGATGGAGGTAATTACAATTTTTAAAAATAAAATTTATCTTTTATAGTCAATTGCTAATTCGTTATTTTAATATCTTCTGTCTCATTAAATTTTCCTTATTTATGTAATACATTATTTTGATAAGAGATTTTTATTTATGTATATCTCTAAATATAGCATATATGTATATGAAAAAAATTGTATATGAAATATGTATATGAAAAAATTTAGAAATCAAGTAGGAAATAATTTATTTTTATGTTTTCCAAAACAAATGAATTGTTAAAATTATCCAAGCATATATTTTTAATAATTTTATCACTTTTGTATCAATTATAAACTTTTATTACCGTGTATAATAAATATCAAAAGCTGCTTTACTTACAGCTGTTTATTTTCAACCCGAGTGATCCTAATATTTAAGATTTCTGTGAGATGGCGCCACTATATATCATATAACAGTTTTCTATACTGTATTATTATATACATAAATCCGTATGTAATACAAATATCCATTTTATTTAATTCTTAAATCCATCAGATATACAAATTTAATAAAAAATATTAATAATCTTTTTATATTTTTTAAAGTTTCTAGCGCAATTAAAAAGTAATATATTAATAATAAATTGTTTTAAATTAGTGTGATTATTCCATAATTATTCTATAATATTCGTTATTAATATTTTATATAGCTTTACTTTTTATAAAATATATTTTTAATTTAGTTTAAAATTATTTTTATTTCAAGCAATTTGTTGAATATATAATATTTTGTTATTATTTTAGAAAAAAATATAAAATAATAAATCAAATATAAAAGAGATAATATTGATTCAATGGAACAGGTAGCAAATATACTGAATTAGTCTGAATAGGTCTTTAAATTTTTATAGCTACTAACATCAACAGAGGACGTTTCATAGTCCTATCGATAAATCCGTGCTCACTGCGGGCGGCGGAACTGAAGAGACAAGATGCGAAGTCAAACGTATCTGGCAATGTCATCAGTTACATTTATGAGGCCGTCAAAGATAAAGTGAGCACCTTGAGGTTGCATCATCGTCACTTTAAATCCCGTTTGCCCGCTCGTAAAAGTCTTTGACGACTTTGCCGGAGTGCTGCCGGTATAGCACGAGCGAGTTGCCTGTCATAAAATCAAGAAAGAGGTTTTCCTTCTCCTGTCTATGCACCCTTAACCCGTAACAGAAACGGGGTTTAGTATTTATTTACCCACTTGTCAATAATCTTTGGTCGTTATCCTTAACAGACTTACAATGCATAATATTGCAATTACACATCGCTATCGTACATAATATTTTATAATATTTTATAAAATTAATTTATTTTATAGATATAATATTTTATAGAATAATGTTTTATAAAAAACAAATTAAAATTTGCATTTAATATTTGTAACGATAATTTTAATTTATCTTT
>NW_017259453.1:122950-130795 GCF_001594045.1 Atta colombica
ACTAAATATATATATAAATATTATGGAAATATATGCTACGCTGTACTCTAAAATTATTTGTGAATTATGTCTCACAGAGAGGTTGTCGTTGTCCGAATGAATAAAACATTGTTTTTTCGATGTGGTGCTTTATTCACGTTTCACGAAGTAAGGGACTTTAGGTACTTGAAGTAAGCGAGTATTCGTTGCGAGTTCAGTTGGGTCGTTCATGAATTGGAAATATCCCACGGTGACGACAAAACAACATATACGACGAATAAACTGCTCTATATCGGCGTCGTACGATTACTGTGGCTGTTAGCAATAATCTATATTATTTATATTTGCGCATCGAAAATCTACACCTAATATAGAAATTTATAAATCCTTTTGTAGCATTTATAATTCCTATTTTATTAAGAGGACAATTTAAATTACCACTTCAAAATCTGTATTAAATTTGATTATAAATACACATTGCATCTCATACATATTCTGTACTTCATTCAGAAATATTCACGACGACTTTAAAGTTAATACTACGTTATACTACGAAATAATACTACACGCGACATCTGCTTTTTTGTAACTTTTATAGCTTTCAAAGATATTATGATCTCCATTCTCTGTCAAAATATAATAAAGCTGAAGAATGAAGCCAATACTGCATCAACATATATGCATTGTATATGTATATTGTATTTTCAAGAGAGATGTGACGAATTCGATCTTACTAAAAGCTCGTAGGGATGCATTTATTGATATTCTACCATTCACATTTAGCTTAAATATCACTTGTGTCTATTACAGCCTTTAGTGAAATGCATTGATTGTTCGAACTTTCCCACAGAAGAGAGTTCGAAAGTCTTTCTTTTGCTCCTGCTTTCATCTATCTATTTTGATGAACCGCGACGAAAGTTTCGCGCGTAAATCTCGCAGCTGACGTTTCAAATATAGTACCTGTACAGCGTTCCTTTTTTTTTTTATCGAAAGATCTTGCGGAACGTTTCTTGGCGCGTTATTAAGGTCAGCCACCTGCCGCTCGATGAAGCTCACTTCAGGGATGAACACTATTACATCCCTCCCATACCTATATATATATATAAGAAAAAACTTTAGGGGTGCAACGGGGTTTGGTCTGACTGAACAAAGAAAATAAGAGATGCGAAACGGCGCATCGTGAATGGTAGAGGGTAAGAAAGATAGTAGGAGAGCAGCTTCCTTTCGGCCAAGAAAAGGGAGAATGAGGAAAAGAGGGAGAGAGAGAGAGAGAGAGAGAGAGAGAGAGAGAGAGAAAGAGTGAAGGAGGAGAGGAAAGAGTCCCGGGACTTCTGGAGCTAGAGAAGAGAATAAAGGAAAAGCGAGAAAAATGTGTCTAACGTGGCAAAGGCAATTCTTCAGCCGGAGTTGCCGCCTTAATGCCCGTAGGAGAGAAGCGATTGGTTCTCGAGAAGAGCTCGCGGGAAAGATGGCCGCCATTTCCCTCCAACCATCCGTGGAAGTGTGCCTCCTCCTACCATTTATTCTCTCTCTTCCTCCTTGCTATCGTATCGCGACCTACGAAAGAAACCTTCGAGAAATAAAGGGGGAGAGTCCGGCGAAGAGACTCTTATTCTTATTAACTGTTTAATCTTTCCGCGTGACATACGAGATACATTACCGCCCGCCGGGCTTGTTTATATTTCGCTGGATCACCGCAAAGATGTGATACCTTCGTTATGCTGAGTTCGGTGTATTCATGATATCACTCTGAATTTTTTTGGAATTTATATATTATCGGAGAAATATAAAGGTTATTTTTAGTTTCTTAATAAAACTAAAAAATATTTACAAAATTTTTTAATTATTTAGAAGCATGACAATGCATTTAATAAAAATTTGACAAATTTATACATATTTATTATTAGTATTACACCAAAAAAACTATTTTTGAAACTATCTATTTATATAACAAAAGTTAAATATCTACAAGCAAGGCTTTAATTGTTTCACTAATTCTTTAGAATACCTGTACATATAATTTGTACAATAGCAATAATATGTGCAATGTGCATGTTGTCTTTTCTCTGTATCTAATGAGATGAATGTGTAATTAGCAAATAGATAATATCGTGAAATCGACATAGCTTGGTCTAGTTGGCGAATGAAGAGAGGAAGGAGAGATTGAGAGGAACGAGAAGAACAGAGCACAGGGAACAGCGAGATAGCGCTGAGTTACATCTCTCAATTATTTGATAATGCCGCCGACACCGCGCTGAGGGGATCTCGTTAAAACTTAAAACGAGCTCTACCGTAATCTCCTCAATGTTTATACTTGATTCGTAAATCTGGGCGAATCTCAGTGGTGTTATCGTTGTACCGACCGGGAAAGGGACAATAGATAATACAAACTCCCAAGATTTACAACAATACTGACATTATTAGTTTTCTCTTTTCAAGCTGATTATTATAGATATATAAATTCTTTAAATTATTGTAGATGATAAAATAATTTTCAAAAATAAATATTGTACCTATATAAATATAATGAATAATGAAATTCATATTTTTATGTTGAGTTTATAAGTACGTGATTAATTGGATATGTATATCAATACTTTAATTACTTATATGATTTTTTAAATATTTTAATATATATATTTATAATAGATTATATTTTTTTACATTGTAATGATATAAATTTAATTTAGAAAATTTTATATAAAAGTCAGATGTTAGAATTGTATTGCTCTAAACTTGTATCACATAATATGTATCTGTGTGACTGCGTCTGAAAGGATTCATTAAGAATTGAATATAGCTGTAGGCAGACAAATAGCAAATTAGATGAGTGGACAGCCTTGATGACCAGTCGAAGTCGTTAAGAGCAGTTGAACAAGCGAATATGTCAGCGATAGTCACGAAGATTACTCAGCTTATATCGTCACGCTTTGTCTGCTCGTTTGCCATCTATAAATAGAGCGGCAGAATAAAGGAAGAGAAAGAGACAACTAGTTCCCAACGACGAAATAACGAGCACATCGTAGAAACCTGTCGGCCCCTGTGAAGATACGATAGATGAGACAGAAGGAAAAGGGGAAGTGTTAAAAGAAGGGATATTTGAGCAAGAGACAGAATTAGTTGTTAGTAGAGATGGCACGATTATTAGGGTACATCTAGATTAAGATGCACCGCAAAGAAAAAAAGTCGAGATTGGACAAAAGAGACGAAAGAAGAAAGTCGGTTCCCCTTTTAGCTTGAAGTGACGAACGACATCATGGGATTTTGAATGTCTTTGACTGTCCATGGGTATCGCTGACCTCGTCATGGATCTTTTTAGCTCGAGGGAGGAGCCAAACGAGCGGAGAACTCTTCTCATGTGATGTACGGGCACGGGGACCACCCTTGATGATCAAATCCCGAATCTTCCAGTCGGTTTCATACAAAAATCATATTTATTACGTTTACCTGTATCGCTGCTTCTTCACCTGCTTCCAGTCGGACAGATTTGTTTTCATTTTTTTATTTTGAGTTACTCGTGATCTATATGAATAATTATCATATATGGTTAAATTTATATGATAGAAAAATTCTTAATTCTGATCATAACGGAACAGATATGAATATATAATGAATATCTTCTTTTATGTACAATTTTTTTTTGTTACGTAATAATATAGTAAGAATATTAGACAAATATCTCTTTTATATTACAAGATCATATATTACAGAAAAAATATTTTTGATCATATTTTAAAAACACTCTTTCGTTAAGATATAGAAATAAGTTTTTAAATTAATTTAATTTATATAAAATTATATTTCTTTGTATATAAATTAAATCAAAAATTTTGTGAATTTTTAATGAATTTGTTTAAGGCCCCCCTCCCATCGGTACATTCTAAGGTATAATTAAATCTAAAATATATATATAACATTGTAGAAATAAACAGTGACAAACAGCTGAGCAATGAAATAAAGTCAGAATAATTGATTGTTATACTATTTCCCATTCGAATCAAAACGACGGCTCGAGAACCATGGTTATTATGTCTCGTTCTGTTATTCCATTTTATTTATAACTTTCCCCTCCTTATTTCTCATATAATAGTACTAGATGTATTGTGAGAAGGGTGTGTAGAATAGATGTAGGAAAGCAGCCGAGGTCCTGTTAGACTAGGGCCATTTCTTCCCAAGGGATGGACGCCATTCAATAACTCAAATCCGACTCAATTTTGCGGGAAGAAAGTTTGCGCAGATTGTTCATCCTCAATACAGACAACTGTAACGACTGGTTTATTGACTTTTTGAATTTATCATAATATTATTCAATTCTATATTATATAGTTTCTATATTATATATAATTTTCATTTACATTTACACCTAATTGTATTATATATACAATTTTAGGTGTAAATGTAATCGAAAAAATTTGCAGTTTATATAACTATTCTATATATTCAAAATTAAATGTCAGAATAATATTATGCATATTATTATTATATCACACAAGATATGTAATACAAACAATAATTGAGACATGTAATCTTGATGGTATCAGAATCATTCAATATCATCATCATTCATCTGAAAATCTTTATCCATAAAATCTTTAGCCGTCTCATCTTTAGCCGTAAAAAAATTTCAATCTCGCAATTTTAAATACACTATATCGGACGAGAAAGAATAAGAAATACTAGCAATGCCCACGCGCATTAAGAGGGCTGTAGGGAACAGCGCTGTAATGAATTAAGGGAAATCAGAAATTGCTTTAAATAGCACCGTAAAAATAAAGTTCGTTTAAAGAAGGGGAACCTCGGGCAGAAAACTAGAAGCAAGGCGGAAGGAAGAAGGCGAGAGCATACACCTTGGGTTCCGGACCATGGAGGGGTGCTAAGTCGGTGGTGGAATGTGTAGCACGGAAATTGCCAAGAAACGCGTATTAAAATCGCTGGATTTAGTAGGGAGATAAGCCGTGGCGGTGAGACTGCAAGGGTGCGGGTGCGGGGGAAAAGAAAAACTCTCTTTTACTTGCACCCTGGCATTGCCGTCGTCTTTCCGCAGTCGTTATCCAAAGCTCACAGCCTAGACTACATCACCCACCAACATCGCTACCCGACGACGTTACCCGGACTCTTGCGTGGTCCTCAAGAATCCAACTCCTAACATTCGCATCATTTAAGTTGCTATGTACATTTCAGCTTGCTCATTCTTTTCTTCTTTATTGTGCATGGCTTTGTGTATTTCCCACGTTTTCCGTCCTGAAATAATTCGATAAAAATGTAAGTCGTTATCGTTTGCATAAAGCTCAATAATTTAGATTTTGGTTTCTACATATATCTGATTTTAAATAAATTATTAATAATCCAACTAGTAATATAATACTAGTAATATAATACTAGTTGGACTGTTAATAATTTAGTGTATTTATACTGTTACGTTATTTAATTATCTTTGTCATCGTCACTATCTTTTGTTTATATAAATATAAATAGAGGACGATGATGAAGATAATTGAGTAATGTAACAATATTGCAACAATATTGCAGTAACAAGGCTCTAATCACAATGCGAGGCAGCAGCGATAGTGATAGAAATAATGATAGTGATAGAAACAGAGGAATCTAACATTTCGGAATGCATATGTCAATGTACATACAGAATAAGGCAACAGCGATAAATTTCCAATGGAATCCGGTATCTAAGCTTAATCAGTTCAGATTTTTCAATTTGTTTATATACGCTATAATTTTGAAGCAGATGAAAGAATATGCTACAGTCTATACACGATCAGATTGATTGGCAGATTGGTTTTTATTTCTTTCGCGGCATTGTGCAATAACAGACGACACTTATATGTATATTATTTCTATACTATTCCTATCGCTGTTCTTGTCGTTGTTGCCTTGTGTTTAGGGACTTAATATTGTTAACTGAAAATAACATAATAATATAGAACAGAAATTTTATATATATGTATAATTGTTGATTAAAAATATTACTCATGGATATAATCCAAATGTAGTCAATGAACAATTTTATTTGATTATTATAAAATCGAAGGTTTCACAAATATAGATTTTTGTGTGAAATTTTCTGTAAACATACACTGTATATATTTTTTTATTACAATTTTCTGATAAAAAATAATTTTTATCTATATATAAAAAAATTAACATATATAAAACTTCTTTTTAGAATATATTTCAGAAATAATTTCATGTAATTTGTATGCGAGACATTAAATTAAACATTTACTTAACAGCTAAAAAATGCATGCCACAATTTCCATAGATTCTTTACTGACCCCTGAGAAGGATGCAGCACAATGTGCTAAAACGCAAGACCAGATGCTCGTTGTGGCATCTATGTGAAATTTACAAAGAAATTAGAATTGAGAACACAAATTATGCTTTAAACATACTATTTTTATATATTTAAAAATATTTGTCATCTAAACAATATATAATGTATTGTCTAAACGTCGAGAAAGAAATTATTATTTTAAAAAAGTATACAATCAAAACATTTTAAATGTATATTGTACGTACTCTAAGAGAAAGGGAGATTTTCTAAAAATACGTTTGTAAAAAAATAAGTTAGGGAGATTTTCTAAAAATACGTTTGTAAATAATTTCGTTTTCTTTTATGAAAAATTTTTTGTGAAAAATTGAAAAAAATTTTGAAGAAAATTTTATTTTATTTTTTCCATTTTAATGTAAGTTTTTTTTTATAAATACGTTTATCTAGTCATCTATAGTATATATAATTATTATTTTCATAAAAGAATCTTTGAATAAGAAATGAGAGAGATGCTTTGAGATATTAAAGGAAGAGCCTTGTATGAAATAAAACTGTAAAAATAATCAAAGTTTTTTTAGGCTTTTCATTCTTTACCTGTATATCTATTTCCCTAAAATTTCGTCTCCACTTGTCTTCAAATCGATGAAAAGAACAGGCACGTGCGCGAGTATGTGTAAATGTACATATATACATCGTATAGTCTCGTCGGAGGTAATAATCCATCGGGAGATTCCCCCTTACAGCACTGTACCCACTCAAATGGTCGTAGCCTGTGCTTTTATGCCGTCGTAAAAGCGCAGTAACAATTAATAAGTATCTCGTAAAAGCTATTGCCGTTGACACCTTTTTGAATGACAGGGGCGGGTTAAGAGAGAACGTCGTCGTCGGCGCCCTTCAACATCTCCGTATTCTTGTGCCGAACTCTCTGAACATCAACTAAATAGCAACGTTAAGATTATCCATAAATTTTATTTATGGATGAATCGTTATTCTTAATTGGACAGTCATATGATTTACTATGGATTTATCTGTCAGCTGTTCTGACATTTTAATGCTCCTTAGTATGTGTTTACTGTTTAACTTGAAAAGATTTCTGTAGGTAGAGAACATAGTGCATAATAATGGATTTAGCTATGCTATATTAATATGTTAATATTTGTATAATATAAATATGTAATAATAATTTATTATATTATATCTTTTAATGTGCAATCATGTTCACATTTATTGATTATTGACATTTATTGACGTTTATTAATTATTCACATAT
Source organism: Atta colombica (assembly GCF_001594045.1). NCBI lineage: Eukaryota > Metazoa > Arthropoda > Insecta > Hymenoptera > Formicidae > Atta > Atta colombica. Next base: position 130,483 of record NW_017259453.1, read on the forward strand.
AATATTGTATGATTAATGATATGATGTTAAACCTTTGTAAAATCTGATTTATATAATGTAAAATTATACAATTCTTTTCAATGGCTGACATTTATGTAAGATGAATACAATTGCATATATTATATATTTATATATACACATTCCCAGCAAGAAATTATAAGCTATAAATATGTAATATTAATAGCTATAAATATATTATAGATATATATAGATATATATTTTTAAAACAATTTATTTCGGAAACAGAATTTCCATACCTATAGAAAAGCATAAATATTTGTGATATTTTATAAGAAAGATAGAAAGATAAATT
>NW_017259453.1:130877-131498 GCF_001594045.1 Atta colombica
ATATATAAAATAAAGATAGAAATGTATGGAAATTTTTTTTTAGAATTTAATCTTAAACTGTTACATATTACAATCCCGAAAAATTTACAAAATTGTTTTGACATAACAGCTACTTTTTCTTTCTGGTAGGAACATGTTCACCAAAAGATACAGTAAACGTGCAACATAACAAATATAATTTCGAGCTAACATTACGGCATTTTGCGAAGGGAACAAGGGAACAGACTAGATAATATTACGCAGAACGGATATAGAGAAACGGTAGCCACAAACCTGTGGCCGGGTTTGCGTCGTTGCCTTAATTAAGTTACATGTTGGTCGCGTTGTTCCAAATATACATATAAATGTCAGAACAGAAGGTAGAGAAAGGAAGTATTAATTAATTTTAATAATAGGTAATTTCCCTTGTCGAGTCTATGGTATTTTATCAGAGTTTCGATATTCTATTAGATTTTCATATTTTACATAATTTAAATTCGATTCGTTCGATAATAATGCATACAAATCACACATTAGTGCCATACATTAAATAATAATTTATTTAAAATAATTATGTTATATAACAACAACAATATATAATATGATAAATAAATATATAAAAATAAATATAATATAAAAATT
>NW_017259453.1:131598-133300 GCF_001594045.1 Atta colombica
TGTTAAGAAGAGCTATAAGCCATTTATATAAATTATATTTAAGCAACATATTATAGAATATTATGTGACGGTATAATATTTTATATTGTATATTGTATTATTTATGATAGAAAAGATTAGATAAGAACAAAATAATATTTTTTTTATATCTTTTAGTAAATATATTCATTACTTAGTTGGATTTAGAGAACAATCCAGGATATCGGTGATAATTAATTATATCCTACTGAATAGGATTAGATTGAGTATACCAATACTCTATGTCGACATTTCTGAGGGTACGAACGAGGTGCGTATAGAGGCACAACGATAGAAGCATCCGGGTGGCGCTAAGCCAGCTTTCTCAGCTACGGAACGCAGAAGGAGTGCGAGGTGGAAAACGGTATGGAAGAAGGGATGGAGGGCAGAGCAATAGCCTTTACGACTCGGCCATAGTATCAAACGATCTATCCTGCCATTAAGATAGTCTCAGAACGATTCGGTAACCTTTGGGTCCGTGGAAAGCGATACGCTATCGACTTCGTAGCTTGGCCGCGGCATTTTGTGAACGGATAAGGAAGACGCTCTTTCCCCCTGTCGGTTCGTCCTTTCACCCGTCGTCATTTCGTCTTCATCCTTGGATGAAGGTGCCAATAAGGTTGACTGTTGCCGTCCCTAAAAAGAAGATCTTATCTAGTCTCGCTCTTTGAACATATCGTACATATTTTGAGTTGATCTTATATCAATTCGTCAGTTCTCCCTTCAATATTATAATCAGATTTTCGACTTTGCTTATGATCTAGAATATGATACGTTTGTATTTTGATAATATATGTGACATATGTATTCTTGAATATGCTGTGAAGAACGTGATAAAATATTTTATATTGATATTTATATTGATATTTGCTCAGAGAATTTCAACAATAATTTAATAAAAATTTTAATAAAAAATATGTGAAATAAAAATAAAATAATAATTTGATATTTATAAGTCCAGAAAGAGAATAATTAAAAAAAATTATTATTCATTTATTGTTATTAACATTTTAATTTTAGTTTTCAATACGAAAGATATTTCTTAGAATATATTATATTAGAGTGTATTATAGACGGTCCATTAAAGTGAGCCTCGCTGCTCATCAAAATAATTTCATTTGGTATGAAAATGCATGCACATTATACAAAATGCAATACAAATGTTCACTGAGGTGAATCCGAGAAGGTGGTAGTCTGGAAGGGAGGATACCATGCATATATATCCAAGGGAATGGAACGTCATGCGCCAAGAAAGTGGGGACAGGGCTTGCGCGTAGCTTGGGAAGCGCCGTGTTTGACGGTGGGAAGAGGGGGCTTTCCCTGGTATGAGAAGAGGAGTATGGTACCGCGAGAGTTTCCAGGGTAGTCTAAGGGGGTGGAAAAGGGGTGGAATGGAATGGAATGGAGTCGAGCGTAGTGCCCGTAGAGTGAGGTGGTGCCGAGGGGCCGAGGGGACTGAAGATTGATAATGCAATTCCAAGACTGCCATTATCCCCGTCCACCCAACTCGCTCCGGCGCTTCTATCTTTTTTGCTTTTGCGTTTCTCTTGCTCGCTTCTTCTCCTCCGCCCTCTCTCTCACCCCCTGATCGTCGTATGAGGACCGACGAGTTTTAGAAATGTTAACTCCATAAATGTCATGCCATTCCTTTTTTTTCTTTTTTTTTTTTTTTTTTTTTTTTTTT
>NW_017259453.1:133400-156200 GCF_001594045.1 Atta colombica
GGCAGGTAGGTAGGCGATCTGATGTACAATCTCGCTTATGGCAAACAGAAAATATTATTCGCGAGAATTAACTGACTCGGATAAACGCTGAGTCATTCAGACTCATTGTATTAGTTTTTTGTGCTAACTTTGTTCTGCGGTTTTGCAGTAATTGCGTTTTAACTTTCTAAGCTAATAAGTAAATCCAAAAAGAAAGAGGAGGAAAGAGCTAATTACACTTTTGTTAATTTTTTTTTCAACGTAGAAAAAACCATGGCTTGGAAAAATTCACTCTGAATCTTAATATTGAATATGAAGAAAAAGCAATTCTAAGCCTGAAGTCCAGAACCCCGAGATTGATAATCCAATTTCAAAATTCCCATTATCTCCAACCATCCAGTTATCCCTCCAGGCCCTCTAGATTCTCCTAAGGTTTTCTTTAGGATCTTAGGATCTTTTTACTTCTGAACTCATCTATTTCGAGAGAATGGCGAATTTCTTTTTATCAAAAAGTTTCTATAAAATAATTTCTATGTTTCCCAGAAATAATTATAACGTGTCATCTTAAGTAGATGTCGCAAAAACTTTTTTTTTTAAATTTCAGAAGAATATTCCCGCGTGAGATATTTCTTTTGCCTTTCATCTGATATTCTCCGGGAGATGCCGACTGGCTGCCGTTGGCGTTGCCCTGGGAACCCCCTTAGAACCGTATTTCCTTGGCAGGAAAGCTCGCGTTTTCGCCTCGCTTCCCAAATCCCGCCAGGAAAGTTTTCACCGACTGTGTGTTTGAATGGATGTTGAAGTAGAAAGCGAGGGATAGTCCAGGCGATACGTGCTGGTTGTCCAAGCTTTTCGAAAAATACGATTATAACGATAATTGCATCTGCTGAGTACCGATTGCATAATATAGTTTGTTTAATCTTCGGTTATGTATTTAGGTATTGATAACATCGTCAGAACTAAATATAATATAACATCACACAATATAATGCAATCGACACAATTTTAGTAAATATATCAAGTAAAGATACGATGTATTTTTCAAAAAATGTTAATTGCAACGCAAATATTTTGCAATCTTGAACGTCAAATGACATATGCGTGGCATGTCTTCTTTCAATTATTATGGTATATATATATATTGCAATATATATATATATATATATATAACATAGTATTAAATTACCAATATAGCATAGTATTAAATGAAGAAAATATATTAAAGAGTACTAACAAAAAATACATCAAGCGTTGGTTGGCCTCAATTGGCAATAAAATTGAAGAAACTGAGATCTAATTCTCGCCTGGACATAGTGATTGAATCACGATAGCCCATCGAGTCACGCTTATCCAGGATTACATATGATACTGGCTTGCCGTTTATCCAGTATTATTTCTATAGTATTCGTTTTTTTTTTTCATTTAAAAGACAAATTCGATGAACATATCGACAAAGAGCATATTATCATCTGAGAAAAATATATGTTAAACTAGAAAAAATGAGCGGAAAAAATATTCAATGAATAATAAAAAAAATGTAATAAAAAGGAAATATTAAAAATTATATGTACATATATTTAAAAAGAAAAGAAATATGTACTATAAAGAAAGTCATGAATTTTTTTACTCTTATAGATGAAATCTTTTTCACGCATTTCTTTTGTATCTATACCTTTAAATCGCAATACTATAATATGAATTTTACGATTCTTTAATGAGCGAAACATCTAGCTAAAAGTACAAGTTTAGAAAATAATGTTTCTTGCGAAAAATATAAACATATAAACATGCTCATTAAGAGCTTTAGTAAATCCAAGATATACTGAAAGGCCATGGAAACAGAAGAGTTTACCGGGAATAGCTGCGCATTGAGGAGGAGATAGGAAAGTGTTAATCCTACCGAGCAACTTTGCTGTAGGGAACTTGCACGCTCATGCCGAGAGGATTTCCATCCAATAAATTTGGAGCTTTGTATAAGCTTTCCACGCTTGAGTTTAAATCCCAGCGTTGGCGCGGGCTTACTGCGTGCAACTGTGTTGGGAATGTTATATGTCTGCAGTAGAAAACTCACTTTTCTATTGCTGTTTGTCATTGGATGTTCAAAAGTTATAAACACATTTAACCAAACACCATTAAACTAATTTAACCAAAAAAAATTATTATTATAAAAAATATTTTGTAGAATAAGCTATGATTTTCTTCTAAATAAAATTCCCCTATCCTTACGGAAAATTCTAACGCGGATACGAAATCGGATTTTATCAATTCGTATTGTATTTGAAAAAAATCTGCCGACAGAGAGATGATATCATTGCATATAGGTATTTATAGGCATAGGTCTGGTCGTCACCCCCTTATGTGCAAATACCTGGAGTAAGACTAGGCGAGGGAAAATTTTCGTGATCTCTTCGTGTATGACTCCCCAGGCACCCTTTCAGTCCGAGGTGGGTCTAGCCTGGAACGCGTAACACGCATTTTTATCAAACGTTACGAGCACCGGAACGAGCAGGATGAAAACCAATATCTTACTACCGCATGGGAATTCACTCCAATGCCAGCATACTATTTTCCGTCTCTCTGTGTTCGATCCCTTGTTTACATACCTTTCGTAATCATGCGGTCTTTTATTGAAGCCCTTTTAGTAACCGAACGTATGTATAAAACATGCAAGGAAAATTAAATTGATAAATTTTGGAATACTATAAATAAGATTTGAACAATCAAATTGAAATTAAGCAAGGATCAAACTCGCAAAATTGAATAAAAAAACTGATTTTTTTTTTTAAAAGAAAAACCGAAATGAAACTCGAGAGAGTCATTTGCGTCGTTTATGACCCCTCGATACCCTCATTTTTTTCCTAAAAGAATCGTGTCTCTAATGATCTGATGAGATTTAGACCGTAAGTAATTGAAACTGAAGATAGCTTTTTTGTCCGGTATAGAGATAATGTAATTAGTCATTATCTTGTTTTTGATTAATTAAATCCAGTTGAAGCCAATCACGGATTTTATGGAGCTTCGTGCCGCTATGATTTTTTTATCATTTGTGCGATATTAATAATAGTTTTATAATATTTTTTTGAAGAATTATGGATTAGTATATGGATTATGTATATTTTTATTTTTTATCAAAGTATACAATTATAATTTTTTTTTATTTTGCAACATATATTTCTACGTTAATACTTAAATAAAATAAATAATTTCCCAGTAAATATTTTATAATTTTTGTAAAATAAAAGAATAAATTCATTTGTGAATAAAATATTTTATTTTATGCATATAAGGATACAGAAGAATAAATTTTATAAATCCATATTCACGAACATATAACTCATTATTTTTGTCTAAAGTAAATTTTATGTATAGCATTTTATTAAATTAGTATGGAAATATGCGCCATGTTCTTTTATGCTGAACAGTTTCGTTAAATTCTGATAGTAATGTAATGAGCTCAATCAATCGGCATTTCGATGTATCCTCCTAACGAGACTGATTTTATGGTTCCTACTCTATTCGAAAAAAGGCAATTAATTGCTTGTCGTATAAAATGCCTGATTGTTACGTCTTTTATCTAAATTTGCTTATCTAAATTCGCAAAATCATATAGTTTCCAACCGTTGTAAATTATAGAGAGTATCACGAGTTGTAATAAATAATGTGTTATAAACAAAACTTTATTATCTCAGATATGAAACAAATTATAATGAATTTGTTCTTTATGAAGAAATTAGACACATAAGATCAATTTCGAGAGTTTTTCAAATACAGCTTGTGAATATTTTTATTCTATCTAATTAAATTAATTTTTTTTATTCTTCTGTACACAAAAATTGCACAAAAATATTAAATTAAAAGAGCTTTTTAAGAATTTTATATCTTAAAATATCTCAATAAATTTTAATACAATTTTAATACAATTTAAAAAAATAAATTTTATAGGTGCAGAATGACAAAAATCGACTTACATAAATACAAAAAATGATATAATTCTGTGATAAAGAATTTATATTAAAATTAATTTTGCAATAAAGAAAGAATTGTTGAAATTTTTATTCTAAATTTTAATTGTTTTATGTTTAAATAAATGTATTAAATAAACAAAGTATCATTTATATTTGCTTTATTGTAAATTTTCCAAAAAGTATATGGATTGTTGCATTTTCTTACAGAACAGATTTAAATAATTAAAATTTATTTTTTATTACGGCTAGATTGCATCTGTTTTAAAATATTTAAATAAAACTGTCAATTGTAGCAATCAATATATTTTATCAATAATTTATGATAATAAAATGTCTTGTGCGTGGCAATTAAAGAATGACATTTACGTGTTTCTTAATAGAAGTAAATTTTGTGGTAATTAATTTAATGGATAATAAATGCAGTCGCCGTGATGATATTTATCTACAAAATATATTAAATAACAAAAACATCGTTAGCTATAAATTAAATTGGGGTACTATATGTTGCGAGACAAGTCATTCGATGTCGCGGAATTTCCATGGAAACATAAGTGTGTTGGAAGCAGGCAACTGTGATGGTCGAACTAGCTTGGGAGATTACGAGTAACCTCTGGATCTGAGCAAGCGAATCAGGTAGAGGATGTGGTTGGGGATACGGTCCGATAAACACCACACTACTCCACTGGAAAGCATTTCTCGCACCAATATACAGCCTATGAGCGTAAGCTCGGTCAGCTATCGAATAGTTCAATCTAAATGAAGACATTTACTAGTAGCAAATTTGATTGTAATTACTTATAGTGATATTTAAATGTATAAATAATTGTGTATTTCCTTACATTTACTTATATTTAAATTTGATTTCTGCAGTAATAATAAACTCAATTATTTCTCTCCTTGTTACTGAAATTAATCTGTGACTTTTAATTATATTAATTTTAATAAATTTGTAACGAATAAATTTGTATTTATAATAATAAATTTATTCGTAATAATAAATATTAAAATTACTGCAGCGTATTATAAATTCTTTTATATGAAAATAATCAAAACTGAAACCTATTTCTTCAATTTGTTGATGTATTTTTTCAAATTGTATTATTTTATAATGATAGCTAAATAACATTTTACATATGAAATATTATTAGTATTATTCATACATTTACGGTGCTTTACAGCATTATGTTACTTTGGGGTAGATACATACAGATCTCTCATGAGAGAGATATCGCTGCTGAATCAAATGACCCATTTGGTTTTAGTGGCACGATATAATCGACGTCTATTCGCCTTTGGCCGTTCGACAAGAGGTAATATCAAATATGAAACCTAGAAAATCTCGCCCGTCGGGCAATTGGCTACCCGCGATGCGCAGCAAGATTAGAACACGCAATCAGAGCTAATGTATCACCTTGTGAACATTTGCATATATTAAAGGCTAATCCAACACAATAACCTTTGTATTTTTTTCATGTCTTATATATTTGAATGTTATAAAGATCAAAACATATGTTCTTTAGCTGTATACATAATAGATATATAATAATATGATGAAGTCACGATAAGCAGTTACCGTATATTATAACTTGAAATGACACAGTTCTCAAATCGCATTCTGAATCGTACAATCGCATTATTGAGTGCTATGTAATGCTATGTGTAGGTTTTTATTAATGTAATTTCCACCTATCTCTTGAAACGTTCGTGCTAACGTCAGTGCCTGGAAGACAAGGCGAGATCGAGCGACGGCTGTGTAAGAGCATCTGGGACCACATCCAACGTTTTCAGATGGTATGGTCGGAGTAGATTAGTGGAGGTGGAACACGTGTTCGATGCTCAGGGCGGACTTCACATTGTTGGACTACTAGTGGGTGGTAGTAGAAAAATAACAAGCGGGGCACTTGGATGGAGTACGTAAGACGTCGTTATGCACATCCGGCGCCGCTACCGAATTCGAATTCGAACTCACGAGTTTCAACACCCTGCCGCCAAACATTTCATCTTCCTTATATGAGTAACTGTAAGGACACCTTGTAAAAATGTCTAAATTATCTCTATCGAGATATTAAGGTGCTATGCGATGTAGATTCTCATTTATTTCGTAGCTCAACTATCTCCCTGGCAACGCACCAAATTGAAAAGCTCAGATGCAAAGTTTCGCGGACAGCTTTGGCTCGACTTACTACTTACAAAGGAATATGTATTACAGTGAAGTAATCCAATTCCGGTAAACGTTACCGCGGAGTTTCCATTGATTCATCGAACAATCTGCGAGAGAGCACTTCCGCTCGAAACGATCGGCAGGATTAGATGATTTTGAGCCGTTTCAATTTGGAAAAGAGTGTAGAAAGCACGGACCGAATTAGTTTTCGGTCTTTAATTTAAACACCGCACAGTTCTACATTCATAGTATATGTTATTAAAATAATAGTTTTTTTTTATTTTTTTTCTTCAATTATTTAATATAATTATTGGAGATTTGATATTTCGAAAATATCTGAGCTTGATATAGAAAAATAAAACTTATCAATGCCCGCTTTTTTTAACTTTGAAATTAATTGTAATTTGAACTATTACATACTGAAAGGAAAGATTGATTCAATATGGCATAGCATTTTTAATTGCAGCCAATTAAAAATGCTATGCTATATTTTATCATCTAACTTGCTGCAGCAGCCAATCTTTTCTTTCAGAGCAGTAATTTATATTTTACTAAAACGTACATTTAAGATATGTATTTAAGATATCTTTACAAGTTGTTATTTTTATATAAGACGTACTCATAATTACTAATAATAAAGGTAATCTTATTCAAAACGAGATGTATGGTAGATCGTAAAAGAGAAATGAGAAGCAACTGAAAAAGAATTTCTGGATTTGCGCATAGTTTTCAGTTTGGCGCCGATCCAAATTGAAAAATACATTCGACGATATTTCTTTACCTTTCTCTTCGCCTAGCGGTTAGATCTCCGGAGGGAGCTGAATGATATAATGGTCCGTCATTAATACGAGTGGAAAGCGAGAAAGTCGAGGGAATTCTCCGTACGAAGGTAGCGAAGAAGCAGCAGGCAGAGGTGAATTTATAATGAGAAAACTGTAGAGGAAAATTTGTGAAGGTACCTTTTAACTTTGCTGACGCCAAATCGAAGAAAGAATCTGAAGAATTAATCATCAGTTATCTCATTGAAATATTCAAATGAAATTCGAGTGAATACAGTGCAACAATAAATCCAATCACTATAATATAATCTGTATAACAGTCTGATGTTAAAAAACTTTTCATTTCTCTTTCTCAGCTCCTTTTTCTCTCATAATTGTGGATGAAATTGCAAATATTTGCTTAACTCTTTTAGGATTTAACTCTTTTATCTCGCTATTGTTGAAGACGTAATAAGCAGAGTTTAAAGAGTATGTATGTATCATTTGAATATCGAATGTAAATTTCAATGAAACACTTGCTGCATCTACGATTGCAATATAGCTATATCTTAATTAGTCCGTAACATAGATAGACGGAGGGCAATTTAATGAGACTTTATCTAATTGACAATCATTTGGCACGCATGCGAAATCTAAATGAGAAGATGGTTAAGAAAATCACTCTTTAACATGATACATGATTATAGTATGAGAAAAAACAAAATTATTTGTTATATTAATAAAAAAAGAGAACTACTTCCACTTCCCCTCACATTCTCGTCTTTAATTTGTTAAAAAAAGAAAAATTTATTTGAACTTTGTATATGAATGATATAAAACTTCTTTTGACTTTTACTAAATAATAAAAATAACAAAAAGGATACTTGTGGAAATAATTTTTAATAACTTTGAATCGTTAAAATGCAATTAAGTGAAAAAATGTTCTAAATATTTCAATATATTACTTTTTAATTAAATTAATTTGTATTTTTGAAATATATAGTAAAATAAATAATTTGAATGAAAATTTGTTTTTTTAAATCAGTGTTCTTGAATTGTAAATTGACTTATACTTTTTAAGGATAAAGACATGCTTTGTTAGTTTTGCCATGTTGCTATGAGATGCTATAACGAAAAGTTAAACGAAAGGTGTTTATCTTCATCTTTTTTCTAAAATCACACATATTTTATGTCGGGAAATATTCATAAATCTTATTTCATTACGAAACATAAATGTACACGCATAGTTGCTCATAGGAAGAGAAAGAGGAAGAAAATAAGTGAAAGAGACTGAGAGATGCAGATACGAGCGCAGAGCCTTCGTGGCGCATCAGCATTCAAAGTACTCGATAGAAGGAGGGCGCGGCTCTTCAGAGCAGAAGAGGAACAAAAACCTCCCGAGAGAGCAGGATGTTGCATTAATATTTATACGCGAAAAGAGGGGCTGTTGCGTGGAAGAGCGAGAGGACGAGGTCGGTGGCAAGAGAGGGAGGGTCGAAATGAAATGCAAATGCCTTAACGAGCCACTGAGGGACTACCGGGGCACATCCTAGTCTCGGTCACGAATGTACTCTGCTTCTCATCAACACTTACGTTATAATGTGCTATGACTGGTTTCTTTTATCATCCGCACATGTACACGTCAACTCGTCTGTTTGCTTTTTATTTTCTCGTTATTTTCAAAAATTTCTGAATCTTGGTACTCAATTAATTTATATGTTGTTGATATGTCACTCTGTCAACATACAAGAAAATTAATGCCGCAAAATGGCTCTCGTGTAATGGCATTCCGTACCTACATATATATATCCTTTTGTCAGAAGCACAATAAGGGAGACGACCGAAGACGGTTGTATATCAAGGTTACGACTAAGAAAGCTTTACTCGCACCTAAATACGCACCTAGATCTTCATTACGAGGGGAAACAAATCCTACCAATCTTCAGTACGCATTGGCAATGTGGGCGGTAGATAATATAGCTGCTTGATGTTAATTACAAATTGAAATTTCATATCAACTTATTTAACTTTTAAATCTTTTAAAAACGTATTTTGTCAATCATAGATATTTTTTCGTTACTTTATTCAACAAATTAAAAATAATACAAGATCAGGATAAACTATCAATAATTCTAAATTGTTTAATCTCTTTAACAAGCTTTAACTAACTCTTCAGCAGCATTAATCCTGGCCGGCACGCGTTCAACTCATCCAGTTAAGCTTGATGTAGTAGCAGAACATTCAGTCTGCCATTTAAATATGCAATGCCTGGCTGCATAGGTGCTGCCTGCACATCTAAGATTCTCCACGGGGCGAAAACCACGGAATAGAAGATGGTGGAAAGAAGAAGAAGAAGAAGAAAAAAAAAGAAAGTAAGATGGAAGTGGATGTATGTCGGGCACGTAGCCGCGGGGATTGCCTCGATGTGCCATAGAGGCAATCATGCCGGCAATGCAGAGGCCCATCTTACCACGTTACCGTCCTGCATATAGCTACCCCGAGCTATTCCGTATATATTTACTGTCTCCGTGCTTCCACAAACCGTGTTTCCTCTACCGCTCTCTCGTTCCCGTTCGCCATTACGTACCGCACCTCTCTCCGTTCCTCTCAGCACGCACTTACAAGAAAATTCGGAAGATACGATACATATCGTTGATCACAGATTTCATTAATCGTTGTTGGTAATTGGTTCAAAGAATTTTTAGTCTCATTATTATTGCATTCTTTTTCTTTAAAAAAATATTTTTATTATATTTTATTATACAAATACAATATTACAACATACATAAAAATAAACTCTTTGTACTATACGTTTTAATTAAAATAAGTAAAAATTTAATAAATTGCTATATTTTGCTATATTAGACTATTGTCAATTTAATTACTCTTTTATCGTATGTTTTTATATAAATAATGCAAATAAGTTTAGTTAAATTATTCGCATATATGCAATCGGAAAATTTAATTGGTATCTTATACAATAATTTTCTGAATAGGAAAATATTATATAGCAAACAATGTAATTCGTATATCATTGATATGGAAGGCCCGCCAAAGTTTCGTGAGTCAAATTGAAGGAGTTTCAATATAACCCACCCTTCCACAGAACTAGGGGATTTAGAAGGCTGGTATTAGTAAGTCGCGAGGGTGATTCCAGTGAGGCTCTATGGCAAAAGCTGGCGGCACGAGGCGGTGGTAGCTCACCAGCGTTTCATTAGCAGAAGATGCTCCCCGCGGAGATGGTGGGGCAGAGAGCGAAGCGGTTTGCCTGCTTCGAACTGGAAGAAGGAGTTGGAACGAGGTGGATAGAGGCGGGAAAGCGAGATTAGAATCCTGTGCATGGTTGGCAACGTATATATCGGATAATAATTCATGTCTAACATAAAGTATCTTCCTTTAGAAATATAATGTGTGTGTATATCTTTCTTTGGGATTGTTCCCCCTTGTTCACTCGAGGCCTCAACGATGGGATTAAGCTATTATGTTACAAAATTATAACGCTCATAAGGACATTCATTTATAAAACTGTAGCATTCTTTTTTTAAAGTATAACATTAGTAATAACGTACTAATTTATTTGTAAGTATGTACACTATTGCAGAAATGCTTAATTTCAACACAAAGAAATATCATGGCAAAGAAATATTATGCATTTATTTGATCTAAAAAGTATTAAGCTATATTATAAAATATGTTATATTTCATTATACAGTTTATTATTTATATAATATGTTCACTTTATAATAAAAATATCAACTGAACCACTTCTAGTGAACAATAATTGATTATTTTGTCGTATAGCTTCGGATGTTTTCGCAGTCGTATATCGAGCGGTTTTAATCCGAGCTTTCGAATCCTCGCGCGACACTACGGCGCCAATGACATTTACATCCTCGCGAACCGGCGAGACAAAAGGGGGAGAATGGGCGGATGGCCGAAATACGTCAGCGAAATCACCACGAGCTGCAGCATTCACGAGGTTCCATGACCGTCGGTTCAGCCGTTTCGCAGTAGCATAAATGAGAAGCAAGATTAAACCGGGGGTGACGTATGGTATGTGTTGCTTTACACACGGCCAACTGCTACCATTTTTTGAACTCGCTGTTTTTTCCAAGCCCCGGTCTCTACGTACGGAGGAAAGGTTTAATGAAGGGAAAGAGGGGTAAATGCGAAGCTGTTGGAACAATAGATAGGGTTGAATACAAGGGAAATGCAATATCCGAAAAGAGGAGTACAGAGAAAAATAAACAGCCCACTGGCTAAATAACAGAATCATCTGGATTGAAAGGAGAAAAACTTTATTTTATTACAAAATAATAGTAATGTAACAATATATTTATATAATATTAGTTTCATAATGTTATTTATTCATTTAAATGAATGAAATAACATATTAAATATTTTATATGTGTGTGACTATATTAATACTATTAACATAGAAGATATCACGAAACTGGAAAAAACAAAAGCAGAAAGCTAAATGAAGAGTGGAGTATGAAACTTTCGATACATGTTGAGACTAGCTACATACATCGCGAGCAGATCACAGCTATATGGAGGAATTATTATCGGACTGGAGGGTATTCATATACATGTCAACTCATGGGATTAACTTGTACCATGTAGAGGCGTCTGCCGCCAGCGTACAAAGGCTGCTCATAAGTTTCTAGAGATACCTGACCAACGAGAATTACGATCTTAGTTGCGAAGGATTCTACGGCACGAGCACATTAGTTTCCTCGGCGTCTTGCTGGCCTTCTCGCCTACGTCTATATGCCTACCAGACCATTGAGTGAACCGGATTGGTCCAGCCGCGCCTTTTACTTTATTCAAAATGCATGTTACAATAACTCTATCTGCTCTCGTCAATATCTCAGTAAAAATGATGATGTGGGATACAAGCAGGATCTTTCCTGTATTTAGTTGAAACTATGCTTGGAATAAAAATCACTTGCTTAACTAAAATTAAATTCAAAAATATATAGTCATATAATTTAATTTTATTACATCTTTCTGTTTTAATATTCTGTCTTTAACATTATTCTCATTGTGAAAGTACAATGTAAGACTTTAAAATCTTATAATATATACGTAAACATTGTCTTCTTAGCTATTTTATTCGTATTATTAAATTTATGACATAGTTTTGTGACAAAATGTATATTCTATATACATTTATCTTTAACATAGTATATTAAAAGTAATTTCTAGAATTATTAAACACTATTAATCAACATTAATAAATATAATTATAAATCTCCATAAAGGACAATGGAGAAAAGGACACAAGTAAATGAATTTCTCATTGAATGCTCATTGACTTAACTAAATATATTGTCCTGTCCTGTCCAGTGCAAACATATTCTCAGGATTTCTTCACGGATGCAAAATTTAACGCGGCCATTATGCAGAACGAGTTGTATTGGCAGAGTCTCAATCCTAATTCCCAGGGATAGCTAACTGGTCGAATGGCAAAGCCAAACAAACCTTATTTATGTCTCAATTAAAAACGGGAATGGGATGCACCCTCGATGGAGCGACTCCAGACAATAAAGCAGTCGAAAGAGGGAGGTTGAGCGTAAGAGGAGGAGGAGTAAAAGGATGGGATAGAAGGGTCAGGAGGATGAGCGAGAGATAGGGATGCGAGAAAGTGTCCAGGTGGGACGGAGATCGCCAAAAAGGATCGAGGATGGAGATGGAAAGCCATGGACTGTTGAACGTCGACCTCTGGGCTCTGCACTTTCCCGGTCTATAGCTGCTACCGAACAGGAGGGACGCAGAATACCATCGGTTTTGGCTTACGGATTCAGTCGTATATCCAAAACTGAACTAAATACAACGAGGGGACACCGAGGTACCGAGGAGATAACGAGCGAATTCGTGAAATGGCTATAGATCAGGCGGCTTAATTATCTTCACGCATCGCTGCCTACCCCTTCTAATCGGCGTTCTACACCCGCATTCGTCCGGAAGCTGGCCTCTTCCAGCCAATCCGCGAACGTTGGCTCTTCGATGTATAAAGAGGGATTTATTGCTATAAAGCTGGATCTCAATATATCAGTATACGTTAGAAATTGCACTGTATGTTTTATATATATAACGTTTTAATACTAATAAAAGATTTCATAATATATAGTAATTAATTATATATTAATAATAATTAATTATGTATAATGTATTATTATATGTATATTTTAAATTATTAAAGTTATATTAATTTTTAATAGAACATAACATAATGTTTAATTCTTATTAACTAATTTCGATTAAATCTTTCTTACAAAGTTCAAGTTAAATAATCTGATGAAAACGGAAAAAGAAAATCTTCTAATAATCTCAAATTTCCAACAATTTCTTTATCTTTGTTACAAATATATTTTTTATTTTCTACATAACAATTCAAACATATTTATTTTATTTTATTATCTATAAAATTGATATTACACATATACACATAAATTGCTGTTGCAAAACGTTAAAAAACATTACATCATTTTACTCAATTCGGCATTTTGAAAAATTTATGCGAATCAAGTATGTAGTGAACATACGTATATCGCACCGTCGTCTTTATTTACACAAGTATCACGAAGAATCTCAAGTTTATTCCCACTTCGGCTGTATGTTTGTACGCAATAAGATATATTGATATTCCTCCCGTCTAAACCCTTCTTTTCCACCCCCTTCCATCCTCGTCGCTAGTTCCGGCACGGCACCAACTCTCATTCCTTTTTATCTCCGTAGAGTTTCCACCCCATCAGCCTCACCCTCGAAACCCCCGCCATCCTATCGCACCCCTGCGTGCGCGCCATTCCCTTCGCCCTCATTCTGCTACCGGCACGAACCGTATCCGATCCACCCTGGTCCCAGCCAGTCCCCTACCCTTCAGCGAAGCGCCACGGCAGTCATGGCGGCAGTTACGGAATCAATAAAAGTGGTGCTCATGCGCCTCAACTGCCGTTGCTACTGCCGTCCGCTACCACCTCCCACCCCTTTGCTTCCTCTTCTCTTCGTCCAACGACCGTATCCGTTGCCTTTCGCTATATCTTGCTTTCTCGATTCCTCCTTCACCCCTCCCCCCCCGTGCCATCATCAGGCACTGGGATCCCTCTCGCCACCGCTATGGATTTCGTTCTTTCCCCTCAACCTACGACTTTGAATCGCGCCAACTTCCATCTCCCTATCCCCTCCTTCCCTTCTCCTCTTGATGTATCCATCCTTCCTGAAACTACGGCTAAAACTATACAACGAGCACGCTCTGTACCGGGTGTCTCCGCATAATCTCTTTTCGTTATTTCTTATATCTTGGGGTACGTGGGAGCGCGAAATACTTGGATATTTTAGAACGCGATTTTAAAGCTACGCTAACGAAAAATTTATGTCGGCAAACAATCTTTGTCCCGCAGATATTCGCGCACACGTTATTGAATATCGATCATGCTTAAATCCAATATGAATATACTGAATCTCTCTGCTAATTTACATTGAAATTGGTTCAGTCGTCTCGAATTTATTTGAAAGCAATGGAAAGCATCAATGATGAATGGAGAGAGATATATATGTATATATTTAAATTCGCTAAAAATATTTTTTTCTTGTCAGATCGAAATTGGATAAAATCCATGATTTACGCCATGAAAAACATTACTGCTACGTAATTTATGAAAGCGCGTGCAACAATAAAAATAAAAAAAATGTTTTTTTCTTCTCATCTCACTTGTACTGCAAAATTAATTCGAACCAATTTTACATATTTTTTAATAGAAATTTATGCAAAATTTATAAATTTTATATAATATACAATTAAATAATAAATAAATATTTATAAATTTTATCTCATTTTGCACAGTGGATACTCTAATATTCTCTCATTGTGTAAATTATTTGAAATAGAATTTACAGCTTATAAATTCCATATTATTTGGGCGGGAATAACAATACGATTATTTTTGTAATTCGATCGCATCTTGCGTATCTGAGCGAAGCGTTCCGGCTAATTTCACGGCTAATATCTGATTAATTAACTGGAGTAGTAACATATAGGTTTATCGGAATGATTAATCGTTATCCGTTATCCTGATAAACAGAATCAGTCCTGCAATGATTCATATAGGTTTTCTCAGTGCGCGAGAGATTGTGAATGCAGGCGAGTATTGGCAGCTTGACATAATATTGGGATAAATTGTTTCACATAAATTGTGATGGGTCACATGTACAATACACGAGAACATACACACACACACACACACACACACACACACACACACACACACACACCAGAGGTTTAAAAATAAAGTAACATGCAATTTCTTTATATATGCTGATCATTGGCAATGAAAAGTTCACTGCCTACTCAAGTATTCACTGCTTCTGATTTTCATTATCTTTGATATGTAAAATAGTGCGAATTAGGAGACACATATTTTTATTCATAAATGTAATCAATCGTATTATATTATATCGCATATATTAATTTTGAGGAACTCAAACAGTCCTTCATATTTAATTCTAAATAAATATCAACACTAAAACATAGAAAAGAATTAAATTTAGAAATAAAAGAATTAAATTAGTCAGAACTATAAAATATATAAAAAGTTTATAATATCTTTTTATTGTAAAGTTAGTATATAAAGCAACTTTGCGTATATATTTGAATTATACGATAATATTCGCTCAGAGTCATATATGTTAATTTACATTCAAGATTCTGTTTTAATCTATAATAAAAATATATTACATGTTATATTACACTTATTTTTTATTTAAAAAAAAGCATTGATGATATTTTAACAATACTTCAATGTATTATTTTATCTTTTAAGTTAACGAAGCAACAACATAGTTTTATATACTTTATATTACACATATTAAAGCTGGTATTCAAGTTGATTCTTTCTTATTTTTTCTTAGTTTCTTCTAATCTTATTTTTTTAAGATTATTTCATTGAGTACATATAATTTGTTAAAATATCAAAGTTAATCATAAAGCCGCATTAACATCCTAAGATGGTCTTAAAGTAAAAACGAACTATGAATGTTAGCCTAAGTGCATGTTTATCTATTCAAAATAATTGTATCGTAAATTTTTCAGATAGAATTTGTATGATATAGCTTGTATGTTTCAATTATATATATAGCATATAAATGAAAAATGTGAACAGAAGTCAGAAACTATTTTCGTATCCGGGAGGAAAGAGATCTCTAAAATTATCTCGCCAAATTTTGTGGATCACATTTTTATGTTTTGTAATTATTCACGCGTAGGAGTGTGAGCTTGTATCATGTACTTAACGCCATGTTATGTGTCGCAATTTAATTATGTACCCAAAAGTGGGCTTCCACTCGAAGAGATGGCAAGCCCACTTTTGGTACATGTATGGACACAATTTTTGCTTTGTTATCGTAAATTTTATTTGCGACAGTTGTCCACAAGTGGTTTCATTATTTGCATCATATGTTGTAAACGGGGATGGAAAGGAGAGAGAGAGAGAGAGAGAGAGAGAGAGAGAGAGAGAGAGAGAGAGAGAGAGAGGGGAATTGCATTTTAAGGATCATCTCTGGTAAATAGCTCTTTGCGAATAGCGCCGGAATCTCCGTGTTGCAGGAAGCATCGAAAGAATGCTTAGCCCGCTAGGAGAAGAGGTCGAAACGGACGACCCTTTCACGGCGAATGGGTCGTACTCTCGAGCGAAATAGGCCATAGCTGCAGCAACCAATGGGCAATGCAACCCTAGCGAAGTATGGTGAGCACGTCTGTGTATAGCTTGCGGACACAGCGGAGGGGCATGCCGGCACGATACACCATACAAATACGTATACGGTGGTGGCTGTGTAGTGTGTGCGATATGGTGTTTTATCTTAGAGGCAACCCTCGGGGTTTCCTGCTTCTCAGAGAAGTTGTGTTGCTAGCTGCGTGCCGCGGTGAAGAGTGCCTATCCTAACTGAGGCGATAAATGCTCTTCTGTGTTAGCACAGCTAAAATCTCGACTTCTATTTAGCCACGTGATTCATAAATAATGCAAGATCTCGTTTAGAGTTTACCAATGACCCTCTTTTACCTTTGTTGAATAGTAGCTGAATTCTCAGTTAGTAACATCTTTGAAAATCTTCATTTTCATCTTTATGAAATTCTTTTCTTTATGAAAAAAAATTACTTTTCTTTATGAAAAAACATTACTATTGTTCTATATTTCTGTTAATGTTATAAAATATATATCAATTTATAAAATAATATCAATTTATTTACAACGTGCATATAATAAATATTCTGTAAAAGCAATCATCCGACGGAATATGAGGATCACGTTCGGTGCGCGAATAAGATATAAGTTTTTTATTTTTAGCAATTAAATTGTTGTTTACCCTATGTAGCTGTTTAAAAGTAGATATTTTGAATAATTCAAACGTTGCACAACATATAAATTCATAACGCGCAAAACATTAAACTTAACTGTAATCTACAAAAAAATTATGCACAAGGATCCCGGTCCTCATTTACATTATGACTGTTCGAAACTTCAGCATTTAAATAACAGCATTTAAATAACCTGCATAAGTACGGAGTAATAATACTTAACATGCTTACAAATCAAGTCAACGCATTCAATATTTTTAACATTCGTGGTAAATTTATTGTGTGCACATCTAAAACAGTCTTTATTTTCGGCTTTCATTTTACGTGTAGATTTATCTTGCAAATCGCATCGGTTTTACTATGTTGCATCACGCACAAAATTATTTGTATGGCGTAGTCATTGTTAATGATCACTATCATAAATCAATGATTGTACTTCCGGGCAATTAACTTTCCAAACACCTACGCAATTGTGCTTGTTCAAACAAGCCAGGATACTAGTCAAGGCGCAGTAACGTTACACCTACGTCAGTGAGAAGGATCTTGTAACATTCACATGTACTAGTACATTATTCCAAAAGCATGCCTACCGTTACCAATTACAATGCCAGTAAATTTCAGTTCTTGTTGTGGCTGATTTAGAACGACTATCTTGCAAGAATTATTTTATTACGAGCAATAGACTATTTTAATTATGAAACGATCACTATAACTGGCAGATACTTTCCTGCATATAAGACTACTAGAAAGTGTTCTCTACTACTAGAAAGAATTTTTAATAACGACATAAAAAACATTATTAACGTACTTAATTTTATCACAATCTTATGCAGTAGAAATAAAAATATTAAGATTAGTTCTAACATAGTAATAATATTATTAATTGAAAACGTTTGTTATATTAGTTAAATATTTTGCAACTTTATAAATTTATCTCAAATTTTAATACATAATTTTTATCGAAATTATATTCTTCCTTGTTTTCTTTGATGCTCAGCGCAAAGCAGGTATAGCATCATAACTCAGAGTGCTTTTATGAGAAAATTCAAGGTTTAAGAAGTGTAAAAAAAAGCGATTCTCGTATATTATCGACTATATTCGAAAATCACAGAATGAAATTAGATTTAAAACATCAGAAAGTTATTGTTCCTACAAATAAAGGCTAAAAAAAATTCTACAAAAGGGCTACGCCGTTCATGTAACGACTTTTAGCTTGTATTGTTACGTCTCTTGAACGGTTTTTTATAACCATTCCGAAATTGACATGTGTCTGGAAATAAAGTTTCGATCTTTTTACAGCAATTTGAACGGGTGTTGTTAACTTTTACATAAATATTTTTACAATGGTATATTGTACTATTTACCCTCCAAGTAGAAGGGGAAGAGAGAGAGAGAGAGAGAAGGAAAAGAATTTATCAGTGATATAAAGTAAATTACTACAAAGCCAGACATTCTGTCTTTTATTGATAGAATGTGCCATGAAAATTTATTTTTTAAAGTATCTTTAAAGTATATTATCTTTTACGTATCTCCCAATCTAACTTCCCCGAACAAAAATTCAAGAACAATAATAAAAATTTTAATTAAAATTAATCGCAAAATATACATGTATCACATTTGCCTATCTAAATAAGTTGTAAACTTTGTATAGAAATGTGATATAAATATTTATTTAATAGACATCGAAAAGTGATAAATATAAATAATAATAACAAAAATTAAATATTCGATTCACTCGTTATATCAACTTACATACAAATTAACCTGTATAAAATAACGGTCGTGATAGGCTACTGCGAGATGTATAGGCAATCTTGCAAATGAGAATCGTGAGTAACGGCGAACATTAACGCCGTCTGTGCCAGTATACCCTCCTGTAAGGAAGAGTGTGCGCTTGTAGCTAAAAGGTGTATACGCGTTTTTATGTCTAAGTATAAGAAGACTTTTTCTAGATAATGGTCCGCCATTGATATTTTTTATACCACCGTTGCAGTAAGAGGGAGAGGGAAGAGAGAAAAAAGAAGAGAAAGAGACAAGACAGTCAATCGAAATAAGATATGACGTTCTAAATTTCACAATGTTAAAAAAATATGGTACTTTTATTGTTATTTTGCACTCATATTTGATAAGTATAAGTAAATGCTCCATATTGACATAAAAAATTATTATAATATGTAAAAAATTATCACAACAGAAATTATAATTGTTTTTGTATGTGAGAACATACAAATTTAAGAAATAAATTAAATTAAAAGATTTGCTTTAAATATGCTATTCTACAAAGTAATAGATAGAATTTAATTATACATTTTTAATTATACATTTTTGCATTAGAAGTTTTTTTATTACTTTTTGATAACTGTTAAACATTTCATATGTTGTATACACAAAAAGAATGATTTTGCTCAAATATCTAAAAATTTAGCTATTTATGGATACAGATCTAAAAATTTTGTTGAGTCATGAAAATAATTACATAAAACTCATGATGATCAATACTGTAAAAAGTTCTGACATTCTAGCAACTATTTGATCATTTTTTTTACAAAATTATTTTGATAATCCAACAAAATTATTTTCAGATCAGAATTTTTTAGATTATTTCAAGCAAAATCATCTTTTCCATGTAAATGCATTATATTTTTTAATAGACATGAACATAAATTGATTTAAATTTTATGCAAAAATTCTATATTGAAAATTTTATTTCTCGTTTCATATTTATTCAGTGGAAATCTTTTGGCAAAACAAAATGATTAGTAATTTTTTCGCACATTCTCGATATCAATACTGAGTCGATCACCAGTCTTCGCACGATAAAAAGTATTATTTTAGTGACATGATAGCGTGAAAATGTTAAACGGTTATCAGTGTTTCACGTCACTGACGAAATTCTGTCATAAATCATGCGCGAAAGTGTGATTAATTGTCTCTGTTGGATAAGAAAGTAATTGCTCAAGTTTCACACTTTAGACGACACAACACAACAACTATTTATAACAAACTTTACAAGAGATTTATGTCTTCGAAATATTCATCTTTCACTCTGTTCGTGCTATCTCTTCTGTCACGACCTCAAAGAAAAGAGAAAAAGAAAGGGTTTACATCTTTAAATTGTACTAATGCATCTTTGATATGCTTGCATCTGCAATTAGCAGCGTAAACTCGTTTAATAATCTGCCTAAAAATATTGCGGCTACGAGACGGAAATAATAGTACTCGTAATTGTAATAGTTTGCTCTAATTGCAAGCTCTTGTCGTCAGCTAACAAAATAATTACTTCAAAACTCTACATTACTTTTGTGTGCTGTGGCTTACACCACAAAAACCTCTCAGTCCCTTCGCATGGGGGAGTTTGCTCTTATGGGTAGGACACGTACGTACTGATAATGTTATGAACAAGGAGATTCAAGGGGAACCGTAATGCACGAACAATGTTTGGAGTATCGTACGATCCTCCTGCTTCGTGCAGCTAAATATCATCGCAACATTTTCATAGAGAGCATCACTGTATTATTCAATTAAATTAAAGGATTGCATGAGATTTAAAATAAATATTTATTACATTATCTATATGTCCAAACAAGATGTGTACATTAAGTTAAATGCATTATTTTTTAAAAAACGTAATATTGAATGATTGTATAAACTAATCTTTATATTATAATTATATGAAGTACAAGAATATAGTATGTGTTTAGTAATTTAATTCAATTATGCAAGAAAAAAAAGGAACATAACGAGATAATTTCATAATGAGAGAATGTTATATTGAGAGGATTGAGAATCAACGAAAGATATCTTCAGTATGTTAATAGGATATAATCAAATGTTAAAATCCATGTTATTACCATAACATTATCAATTAATTTATAATTGAATCATTTTGTAATCTTAATTTAATCGATCGCCATTTGCGGCGATTCGTTATGACATCTGGCATTTAAGAATTCTTGTCTCGCGAGTCCTTTATTTTATTTCATCTTAGAAATGTATCCACAATTTTTAATTGTAATAATAATAATAATTTAGACATATCATAGCAACAAATTTGATTCATAAATAACTTGCTAATTATGCATGCGATAAATCATATGTGCATATAGATTACTTTCATGTACCATTAATTAAGCATCAAATTGGAATTTCATTATTCTGTCATATTACGTATAAAAGAATAAAAAATATTTTTATCGAAAATATCACTTTTTAAAAACATGCCATGCATGCTACATAAAATATATATAAATTGCCCGTAAAATTAAGTAAAAATTTCTATTTTACAAATAACTAATTTCGAACATTTATTTAACATGTCCACATTACTATGTTATTACCAGAAATTTTAAATTATATACACATTATATACACATTATATACACATATATACATATATCTGAATATGTTTATAAGACGCGTGTAAAATATGGCTATGTATTACTGAGACATCTATGCCTGATATGATTTAATCATTTATGAATTGTAGTTTAAGACATATTTTGAGTATTTTCTATAATACTTTTATTGAATATAATTTTTAAAAAATTGCTTATTTTTAATATAAATCAAAATAATGCTGCCAAGTTATCGTGATTTCCGTTAGATGTCAGCACGGTTACCACACGCTCCATGGTGCTCCATGATTTAAAGAATACAATTATATAATATAAGTATATAAATTTTTTGTTAGCTATTTATCTGTTGATTTTTGTTATTTCTTTAATATCCTCGAAATTTTGACTATAACGTTATTGAATTTTCACATAAAATTTCAAACTTAAAATAAAATTTCATTTTATGAAATAAATTTCTTAATTTTTAATTTAAATCTTGCCGTAATTCAGACGACACAAAGAAAAAGATTTACGTGCAAAATTTATGTTAGAGAAACGCAAACGGCTAGAGATCGAGTGGATTAACGAGACGCAACTGTATTAATCTCAAGGTCGAATTGCCAGCTACAAAACAGCGAGGCTCGTTACTTGCGGTCCATTAAGAACAGAAGGTCTTTACTGGCCTTCGCGATAGGAATTCCGGAGACCGTCAGCAGGTCGGTGAAGTCAGTTTAATCCCGCGAACGGTTTCCGCGCGCAATTCAAGTAGCGAAGAAAGGGAAAGAAAGATAAAGAAAGGGACCAGTCGAGAAGAGAGACCGAGACGTTTTCTTTTTCTTCGTGTTCACATGGTCTCTTTCATAGAACTTCCTTTGGTCCCTTCAGCGATTCTTGTTCATAAGATATCCCAGTTCGTTTCCTCCTTTGTCCTCCTTCCTTCATAGTATGTACCGCCGTGGTACGGTTTGTGCAGAGATCGTGCGGGGAGTGGTTGTCCTCCCACGATCTCCTCCGCGATTCAAGTTTTCGTTCGGTTAGAGGAGTCGACCGTCGCCCATTGCCCATCACTATCCCCGGTTTCTGCGCCATTTCTCCGTAACGCGCGCCATTTCCTCCCTTTTCTCTCACCCTTCACTCTTCTTCTCCTCTATCCGCTTCCCCAATGTCCTCATCCTCCCTTTTTCTCTCGCGTTAGTCTCTCTCTCTCTCTCTCTCTCTCTCTCTCTCTCTCTCTCTCTCTCTCTCT
>NW_017259453.1:156300-160921 GCF_001594045.1 Atta colombica
TATGTACACCCTCGCTGTTTGTTCTCTATTTAGGTCGTTTGGTCTGCGCAAATATCACCTTCCGCTGCCGCCCGCCACTCTTATACCATGGACGCTCTTTTATATGCGAGACTGATGGTCCGAAGAAAATTTTCGAAACATTTGCGCGGCTTGAGATTTTCCAACATCTATATGCATCTCTGTATGCCGTGCGAAATATTCTATATGTCCCATTACAAATGTTATGAATCCTGTTTTGTTTGTAGATATTAAATAGATACAATAAGAGTAGTGTAATATAATAGAACTCTCTCAAGTGGACATTTCAACTATGATATTTTCTATTAATGAATGCATTAAGTTCAATCAATGTAAAATAAAGAACAATGTAACAATATAAGTATTGAAAAAAATATTATTAAATTTATCTTAAGAATAAATAAAATGATCTCCATTAAAATGATAGAAGTCAGAAAGAACAAAAAATTATTTTATTAATTAATGAAGTATCTTATAATTAATCTCTGTTGTTATTTAGATAAAATATTAATATAAGATGATAATTTTAAAATCGAACATTATCTTATAATGTATCGCGGAGATAAATATTTCTTGATCGAGAATTTTAAAATGGAAGAACTTAAATTAAGATTAAATCCCGATTAGACTGCACCTTGAAATATTGCAGAATGATTGTCATTCATGTTTTTTAGAGCAATTAAGAAAATCGTTATGCGCAGTCCCTACCTGAATGCCACGAACAATTTTTGTCCTAAAGATAGTCTTGATGATATTAATCAATACTCTCGATCGACTTGCTTGTGGATCGATATCTATAACTTTGTGGTAAATGGTGATCATGCCGACAAATGGTGCAATGAACCTTTCGCGTCCGTTGTGACACGCCCATTTTAAATTAAATATGTTTTCTTCGAACTTGATTTTAATATATCTTATTAAAATTTTAGAGAACTTTTTTAATTTCAAAATGAAATTTATTTCTAACTGTTTTACATAATTGTTTAATATTCTATTTAATTATAAAATTATATTACATATTACATCACACACACACACACACACATACACACACACACACACACACACACACAATTTATTTTAAAATATCTACTTTGATATAAATTATAAATTTATTGTATAATCAATTAAAATTTTTTAAATAGATTTAATATTTTCATAGATATTATTTTTCTTATATAAATTAAAAAGATGAATTTTATCGAATTTTTAAAATAATGTTTCATAATTTTCTTTCTCCACTTTATATTTTGATATATTTTCTTTTAATATCTTTTCATCTGTGAATATAATATTAGTACTAAAAATATTTTATTGCTAGAGGTATTGAAATTCTTTAGATATCGAACGATAGATCTATATGTTTGATCAGATTCAAAATGAGCTCCAAGTGTCTTATAAACCTACCGACACCCATGTCTATGTCGAGGTAGCATTGACAGAAGTGACGATGAAAATAAATATCAGAGCGGACGCTTACTGACGAAAAACTAGAGAGGGGTGGACGATCCGCGCTGACGTGGCATGTCGTCGTATGTCGATAGAAATGGAGATTCAGAGTGTCTAGCTTCCGGCGAGAGAAATGGTTTTCTCTCCCTCATTCGATCTTCGAGACGACGAGTGACCGCTGAAGCGTTTCAATCCCTCGTCGATTGGTCTGACAAGTATGGCTTTGGTATTGAATTAATGGCCTATCCGGAAGGAAGTATACCGGAAGGAAGTTTCTTACAATATCCATAGACAGAACAGAAAAGTAATACTGTATTCTTACTAAAATAAAATAAAAATTTTTTTTATAATTATATTAAATATTTTTCTTTTTTTTAAATAATTATTATATCATTGATATAATTAATAATTAGGGTAAAAGCACTAGATGTGAATCAGTGAATCATCAATTCCGGAACACTTTTTATATTTAAATAATTACAGTATTTTCTATTAAATGGTATATATCACAAAATTCTTTAGCATTTGTTTTATATCTTTCATTATCTTTATGGGATGTAACGCTACTAAAAAGGATAAAGTATTTGGTGAATTGATTCGCAATTAGTATTGCGATTTAATATTGTGAATAATTGTTATTACTTTATTTAATTCAAATTAAAATATATAAAATGGTAATGAAATGGAATAAAATCCATAATGTAATCTTTATGATCAATCATGACTATTAAATATTTTATTAATTTGCTATTGTTCTGGATAAAAATACTTACGAATTTTTAATACGAATTTTTTTGAAGAGTGATCCTACTACTAGAGAGTGATGATTACTAATGATTTTACGTTAAGTTAAAAAAAATTGTTAATTTCTAAAGTGTATTAAAATTAATAATTGTTGGAATTTTGTTTTCAAATTATATATTGATAGAACCTACTAACGGGATTTGTAGCTCAAAGTGGAAATATTTATCTTTATCTACTTTAGAAGAGAAGTATTCGCAAAGTTAACACGCCATATTTTCATTTTCAATACATTTTTTTTTTAATATAAAAAATGTATAACTCTTTTTATTTTTATAAAGAAACTACGAAAGAACTACTACAAAGAGTGTTACTAAAACACTTTTGAGTATCCGTGAAGTTAGCATTCTATTAATATGAAAGAAATAATGACAGCTCCAGTAGCATTTTTCATAATTATACAGTTCCTCATAAAAATATAAAAGAGTTTTACATGTTTTATATACTAAAAAATCAAAATTGAAAAAATTGCAGCCGAAACTCTATTTAAAAATAATCGTAGAGTATAGATTTTTGCTAGTACTAACGAGAAACTGAGAATCGCTGAAATTGTGACAGCAAGATACTTTTTCTCCAAATGTCATCATGCTGTTTTTTTATATAGGATGTTAAAAAAACCATTTAGCATTTATATGGTAGATAGTACATATCATGCTAAGTGAAGAAGTCTTACAAATGATCTTTTTAACATTTTGTATATTCGCAATTTTTTTTACTATATATAAAGTTAACAAAAATATATTTTTCTAAATAATTAATATTACATATACCGTCATATATATTACATATGTACCGTCTAATATAAAGCAAAGATTAGCTCTCTCTCTCTCTCTCTCTCTCTCTCTCTCTCTCTCTCTCTCTCTCTCTCTCTATGCCTTTTTCATTGATTGTTTCGGCAGTTTGGTAAAATCACGAACTTTTCGAGACGTCGTTAAGGAGCTACGTGCCTTGCTATTTCAGACGCCTAATTCTCCTTACGATCCTATACTATTTCCTAAACCGCAGTCGTTGGGCTTTCGAGACAATCGCGGGACGAGATTCTGCTGAATATCTGCGCCAAGTGAGGAAGCAACGCTAAAATTACGCCATTATCTTGCGAATACAAGTTTCATCAATGTGCAATAAAGTGCACATTATTAACTATATTATTATTAATGTTTTATTGTATTATAGTGCATTGCATATGGTGTATATAAATCACTTTTTAATTTCTTGCAATTAGCATATTTCTATACATAAATATATTGCAAAAAATAAATTGATACAAAGATAAGAATGGAAAGTAAGCAACTTATAAAACATTAGATTTTCTAAAAGATTTTCACATATCACACGAAAACAGTTACAGATACATGTCTAATTACTATCATAATTCTATTTCCAAGCCTTTGCATTAACATTTGTCAATCAACATTTCTCAATGGTAAACCACACGCATATGCTCTCAATGTACTTTCAATGTTCTCTCAATGCTGGTCTTTTTTTTGGGTTCTTAAAAGAAAACGAAGAAAATTGAGAGAAGAAGAAAAGAGATACGCGCGCGTGAAATCCCTACTCTGGACGAAGACCCCACTTTGGGCCCTTGGTCAACCAACAAGTCGGCCTTGAGCAGTCAACCCCACTTTTCTGGCTGTGGACTTTCCATTGCCATCGCCATAGTATTATGGCTGATGCTAAAGTTTCTTTACTTCTTAACCATTTCTACGTAACTAATATTATTTTTGGGACTTACATAATATAAATCTAAAAAATTCTTAATATAATATTATGAAATTGTCGGGAGATTAGCAATATTAGATTTCATGTTATAAGAAGTACAATGACATACGTTACATATTTTGAAGTGTTTTAGTTGTCGACTTCTTATTATTCAATTATATATTTACAATGCAATATCACATTAAATTAGTATTACGATTATTTTAATAATTTTAATGAGAGAAATGCGCCGGTAAACTTTTTCTCTGCATAATTAAAAAAATATTAAAAATATATTTTATAGATATAGAAATAAAATCTGTGCAATATTCCAATGTGCAATAACTTCGAGTAATAATAATAGTAATAAACAGTAAATTAAATAAATAGCGTAATACTTCCAATTCCAACTGGAGTATTTTGCCAAATGAAGATAGATCTTTCTCTTTATCTCTCGATTATGTAAAATGTTACGTCATACTCCATTTTTTAATATAATTCTGATTAATCCAGAATAGTCTCTCTTAAATCCAATAATATTCTGCATATGATAAATTTTATATATTCTATTAGTTGCAAAAATAACTTTACAATATAATTAGCTACTGGTATCTCATAATATGTTAAAATCATAACAATATATATATATATATAT
>NW_017259453.1:161021-161304 GCF_001594045.1 Atta colombica
ATTTAACTAATTATTTTATTACATAATTAGAATATTATTCAGTCACCCGGTAGAAAAGCTGGATGCAGAATAGACGTATACATATACATACATACATAGATATAGATATGTGCGGTATCTCTACTGCACGGCTAATGGGCTTTGAATGGGTGATAAAATGGTATGGCTTCCGAATGTTGACTAAACTACATCTATTGCAAGTGGGAAACCAACTAGAAAATCACAATAAACTTTGATAAATGTTATTCATTTTTATTATATATATATTTATATATATATTTAT
>NW_017259453.1:161404-165048 GCF_001594045.1 Atta colombica
TAAATATTATTCCATATTTATTTTAGTCAGACATTTTCATTTGTATGGTATCTGTTACGAAACTTAATTCCTTTGGTTACTTTTTTCTGCATTCGAAAATTATACATGAATAAATGAAGATAATAA
This sequence comes from Atta colombica, assembly GCF_001594045.1. Lineage (NCBI taxonomy): Eukaryota > Metazoa > Arthropoda > Insecta > Hymenoptera > Formicidae > Atta > Atta colombica. The sequence goes on from NW_017259453.1 coordinate 161,531, forward strand.
CGATAATAAACAAACTATTCAGTTGTTCCTATTAAATGTTGAATGCATCTTGGTCGAAGATATTTAATAAAAGCTCACATATATTGTATCTTAGTTCTTAGATTTAAAAAATCGAAGAGAAATGAATAAGATAAATAAAAGACTGAAAAGGAGGCATGAAAGAGAGAGATATATAACAAAGAAATGATTAAGAAAAAATAATATGGAGGACAATATGAAGGAGAAGGATAGAAAGAAGGGAACAACGGTTACTTAGCTCGGAGTACATCGCTGCTATTACGCGATAAATAGATAATTTACAGATAGTCGATCAACGCATAACTCGCAACGATCAATCGCGAATGATTAATCAGCGATCATCATCGCAGCAGGTGAGAGAATCGAGCTTTGAACGACACTTTACTTTCTACAATCGCTGCAGACTGCTCATGTTCTTTTTTTTAAGTAATAATTTTGCTTTATCCAAACCACAGGTAATTGTGTAACAAAACATGGATTGTATAACCAATTATGATCAAGCTATAATAATGATGCTATATAACATGCTTCTCGTCATGTGGTATACGTTTAAGACTCATTCGATAGCAATCTTAAATCACGTTAAAGGCAAAATTGAAGTATTCTCTGTACATAAAGAGTCATTTCTCATAATATTACTGCTACCAAGAATTTAGCAACTCGGCAAATATTTTTTATGTTACTTGATACAAGTCTTTCAGCTTCCGTAGTTTTTTCTTGAGATATTTCAACATAGGGATAAAACATAGAAAAGATTTATTATTTGTTAGAGATGAAATATTCATCAAGCTGGTGATAAAGCTTTACTAATCGTTTTCGTCGTTTCACAATTATAAGGAATCATTGCGAGACATTTTTCGCCGATTTATCCCCTTGCGATGGTGTTACTTCCTACGCTGGAATACAAGCGCGTGGAATACGCGCAATCAAGACGGGGTACATACTCGTAAATATGTAGATGATGGGAGATAATCCAGATCTACGGTTGTCCAGATGAATCACGTGTAGGATTAAGTTTGTGTTTTCTTCGGCGATGCTTGTTTCGTAGCTTGCCTCTCATTCTTAAAGTAAAAGAGTATTGCAAAAAAGGGAACTGGCGAGAGGGCCAAGAAAGAGACCGAAAGAGTATAAAGTTAACTTAAGTAAAGGAGAAGACGAAGGGGGACTTCCCTTGGACAGGAGATGTATGCTGGTACGGTGAACCCTGCACATCGCTGAGGGCAGAGCATGGGGGATAGGGAATGGGTCGAGTAGCGGGGGAAGATGGATGTTCTCGATCCGCAACTCCCCTCCAACTGCGCTGGAGCCTTCCACATCCTTGCTAGCCGTTCATCGCGGACCCTCCAAACTCAAGGAGCGGCAGCCATAATGCCTGAATGCACCACCATCCCTGCTTTCTCAATCTCAATCGCTTACATTCTCTTTCTCCTTGAAAATTCTCTCTGTCTCTTTCTCTCTCCCTGTTTAATTTAAATTTTAATAAGATGTGACAAGTCCATTCTAATTTTGCGCTAGCGGCATTTTATCATCGTTATAAATCATGATATTAGAATAATTATCAACAATTTTTAGTAAGATTGAGAAAGATATAAGAGAGATTATTTATTATAATTATAACTTATTATAATTTAAGCTGTATTTTAAACTTAAATATATTTGGAAATTATCATTATGCTTATGCAATCTGTTAAGAAAAATGTTAATAAGGCAACTGTATCCAATGTGACTTAGTATTCAATATAATATTTTCCAATAATATTTTCATTGTTTCTAGAACCTACAAAAATTTAACAAAAATTCGGATCACTTGTTTTTCATTTCTCTAACATTTTTTTTTTTTTTATGAAAAAGAAGAAATACTGTATATAATATAATCTAAAGACTATCCTTTTTTATAGCTTTATTATATCGATATAAATATTTAAAAATATTTTAAATTAATTATCTAAAAATGTTTCCTTTTTTAAATTTGACTTCTAGTTTTCAATTTAGACTCAGCAAAAAATTAGAAAAAAATCACAAAACTTATATATCATGCTGAATACGAATGATCTCATTCTTTATCTAGATATACATATTTTTCTTACAATACATTTTCTATTTTAATTAAATTACATAATAATATTAATCAAAATAATCAAATTTACTTTATGAGTTGTATTATTATTTACTTATTAGAGGGATGCCTAAAAGAGTTTAATGAAAATTTGAAAGTGTTAAATTATTTTTCGATAGCTATGAGAAAGGCGTGACTGAAATTCTAAATTCTGTGGCATTTGAAATGGTTGTAAATTTGTTCAGGCCTTTAATTTTATGGCCTGTGTGAATCTGTCATATAAAGTGGTGGCGTTTGCATCAGTAATACATTGGCCATCGCACGAGACGGTATTGTGAGATTTTATTGCCTCGTAAACCAACCAACCGGTAGTCAGCGCATTAGGAAATAACTCTAAATGTAGTCCTGTTCGTCACTGATGTTGCGATTCCGTAAAAGTATGCTACACCTAAGTTGATACTTAGCAACGGCTCTTTCGCATGACAATGAATTACTAGAGAATAACGGTATACCTACAATTGCGACATTATCCGTTATCGCGCACTTGTAATTTTATAATTTCCAAAAGAAAAATAATTAAAAAACTTTTTAGACACGTAACTTGCGAAACGCAAGTCATCTGTTTCAAAGTTCTTGCACGACATATCCCTCTCTTTCTCGTTTTTTTATTCTACTTTACAGTCGAAGTGCATATTAGGACTTTTGAAACTACAAAAGAAATGCTCTATTCGCGATTAGCTTTAAGAAAGTTCGTAGAATTTGACGAGCGAACTTTTCGCGTATTCAACAGGTCCGCCTTTTTGAATTTTCATAAAACCGGGAATTGTTCGCCATAGCTAAAGAAAGTGACATCGCTACGGTGGACTACTACCTCGACCGCAGCTCCGCCAACTCCGTTTTCAACTAACTGGCGTAATGACGCTCACAGATCTCCGATTACATAGAGAAGAAAGAGGATAGTATACACGTACGTGAGGATCGCATGAAGGATAAATGAGGAGTGGATAACGAAGGTACAAGAGTACGAGAACGAAGTAAGTGCCCCCAACCTCTGTAACATAGCGCTTGGGATGAAGGGAGCGCCGTGAGTGATGTTCTGTCAGTCCAACGCTCGTACGTAGGCTGTTTCGAAAATGCATACACGTACAAGGTTCCGAAATTAATTCATTATAATAAAGCATCACAAAACAAATGATATTTATTTATTATTATTTTTTTTATAAAGAATACTTAAATGAAGTGAAACATTTCAACTTTGAGACATTTGATTCTTTGTTTAGCTTTAAACATTTATCATTTAAATTTAAATTATTAAATTTCAATTATCATTGTTTCAATATTTGACATTAGAATTTTCATTTCTATAGTTAGAATATTGCCATTGATGTTAACGATGCAGATTGTGAAACATCATGTGTATATGATGTAGTATATATATATATAT
>NW_017259453.1:165148-179518 GCF_001594045.1 Atta colombica
CGATTGTACACACACACACACACACACACACACACACACATATATATAATATACACGATAGGTTTCTCTCGTATATGCAAATTAGCTAACGTTAGGTATGTATTCATGGGTTCTTATCCGCTTATACGTGTAGAGGGTGAATGATTTTCCGGAGATACTCTCCGTACGCATAAGAGAAGAAATTCAAATTTTCTAGGTTTACTTGTCGAGCTTTAATTTACGAGAATCTTATGAGAATTTGCGAATATGCCAACGTTTCTCGAAATGCGAATATATATTTATGAGAAGAATGTTAACGGCTCTCACGGTCCTTGCACCAAGCATAATGCATACGAGGATATATGCAGTAAGTAAATACTGACGAAAGCTATATCCAAAGCGCTTCTGATCGTGTTTCGCATGAACTGAACGTACAATCGTCTTATTTATGTATGACTGTAATAACAACGTACTTGTATTGAATTATCTCTTTATCGTGTCGCTTCCTAAACGAATTTCTCATTTGAATAAGTGGCTGAGAAAGATAAATTGATGAGCAGAGGATAGCATTCAGTATGCGTAAAGATAGTAAGATCATGACTGCGTTCGGAAACATCACCCGAGAACTCCTTTTTCTATCTTTATCGTTCATTAAACAAGAATAAAATGACACACTCGGGCACTCGAGTAAACTTTCCAAATGCAATATAGTCAATACAACATTTTAATAGATACTGATTACGTGCAATATTTTAATACGACTGTATTATCATAATCGTAAACACATCATTATCAAACACTTTATTTACATTTAAGATGATCATTAAAAATAATGTATCTTATTGTAATTATTTGTAATTTATTTATAAATAACTATATAAATAAACAAAATTTATTAAGAAAATGAATGTAACGATTAAAATTATAACAGGAAGAAAAAAAAGGTGATAGAGTCATTCTGAAATAAGCTGCTGTCTCTTCTGCGGCTTGTAATCTTCAGAACAATGTCTCTACTGTACAGACCGTACACATAAGAAAATGCCATATGTCAACGACACTAAAAGGATCGTTCTTTTGAAGTGATTGAATTAAGCAGCTATCAGATCGAAATGAGTGATTCAATTCATCATTTCAAAGAAATCTGGAAAAGAAAAGTTGTCCTATTAAATCTATCAAACCTTCCGTGGTAAAAACCCTTGCTGCACGGAAAAAATTTTTATTGACGATTAAAATACTTAATACAGAAAAAATTGTTTGAATTTTCTTACTTAAAATTATATATATTATTTTGTTTTTAGTATTAGTTCTAATTTGTAAAGCTTTACGAAGCTTGCCAAGAAACAACAAGTCTTTCTTATCAGATGAACCTATTTATGCAGCAAACACTGTCGTAAACACCATTGCCTTGAATATTACTCATTGCTACTTCCTTCTTCTCTACATACACATTGTGATGACAATTACTAACGAACAAGATCTCGAACACGGCGTACACAGCAACGTAATGCCGTGACAAAGCGTAAGGTCGAATCTAACCGACCATGGTGTGGCATGGGACAGCTAAGTGCGAGATACATCACGGCCACCTTACCAGCTCCTCAAGTTCTCGCTTTCTCTTTCTCCTGTCTGCTGCCTTCCTTACTTTCTTTCAGTTTGGATAACGCCAACAACATCACCATAGATAAAAGGTCTTCGGATCGTAAAGCACTCTCGTTAAGAATATGATCCGGACTTACCTTCGACCAACGCCATGTACCAACACACCAGTGTGTCACCTCGCCAAGAACGGTGCGAGAGAACGTACCGGTTCACCGTGAATTACGATCGCTACTGCCCCTCTTAGATATCATGGTCGCGTATCTACCACCTTAATATAACTTCGCGCACCTCGTCAGTGTATAACGAACCACCATAAATAGCGTCAAACATTCACCTTCTTGCTGTACGTATAGCTAACGCCTCTATACGTTTTCATGTCTGCCGTCGTAGACGGATGAGCTTGCCCCGTTCGATTTATCCTTGAGAACGACTATTGCGACTTGATTATTTATTACAGAGAATTGCTTCAGGGTTGTTGATACACTCAACGTGTTCACTAGATGCCCCTAAATATAGTGGACGTGCGCTACTTTAGATTTTTGAGTTTCTAATGACAATGCGTACATTCTGTCCGCGTTGATGCTATAGCAATTGATAAGAGATAAAAGAGATAATTCGTTCATCTTAATAGTATTCTCATGTTACATAAAATGTCATCTTATCTATATTAATTATGTATGTAAAATCATTCTGGTTCAATTTTACGATATAATGCCTAATACGCTGTGACTTTATTTGCATTGTCAAATCAGCAGATATGTAGATCAATAGTTACGTACGTTTATTAAATATGTCTAGAAATAATGTTACTACATAAGTAGCAGATATGCACTCATGGAGAAGCTCAAAGTTTAATTAATTACGAATATACATCTAATAAAATATAAATTTTATGATTAATTGAAATAGACGTTACGTTATTGCAGATTTAAATAGGTAATTAATTTCATATTTTATGAAATGTAGGGGAAATAGATATAAAAAGAATATGTGTAAGAATATATGCGGCAATATAGTAAATGAATATTCCGAGATAAATGGACCTTGAGCTCCGTAATAAATTATTAAAGCTCCATCATCGTCCGATAAGGGTCATAATTCTCCTATCAGTTATTGATCTTCTCTTAGACTTGTGTGTGTGTGTGTGTGTGTGTGTGTGTGTGTGTTTTTGTGTGTTTGTTACCATTCATATTAATCTCTTTTCTCTTACAAGTATAATTCTACAATAAATCAATTATTATATTATAGTTATATATAGTAATAACTATTATAAAAATTATCACGGGTTGTCGATCATCTCATTTTTATTTCAAATAAGAGTTATGAAAAGAAAGAAGCTATACAATTCAACTTCAAGAATACTAATTGTAAGAAGTTGTTGTACAAAATAAGTTGTGCAAGTTATATACTACTAAAAAAAAATAACAAATTGCATTTTATTTCGCTCTTAGACTTAGTCTCAACTGTTACAATATTGTTTCAGACTTTCCTAAAAATGACAGTAAGACATTTGTTTAGAGAATTTGCAGGACGCCACGTTCAAGCACAAAATTAATTTTTGCGGCTTTGCACTCAGCAATAAAAATGGACGAGCTGAGGTAAACGACTGACGACAAAGCCAAATATAATAAAGCAAGGTCGCGTATCTCATCCCCCGCCCTCATCGGTGCATAACATTCGCTATAATCTCGCGGTCTCGAGATTTATAATCACGTGGAGCAAATGCGTGCAGGAATGCTCGACGTTCTCGCACGAGAGCAGGGTTCTCGGCGCGTTACACACCGCCATGGTGACTTGAATTATTCATTCCGGAGTCGTTGCATTTTGTCGCTGGCACTGTATCAAGCGTCTGGCATCACACCAACCGCAAGACGCTTCGTTTCACGTAATGTTAGCAATTAAATTTTACAGAAGCTGTACTGAACAGGAATAGTTGGTTTCTCTACTTTTGGGGATATCCGCGATATGACTCATTGTTGTAAGGGATAGCAAACAGTTGCCAATTATTGTTGCCAATTTATAGACTGTTTTAATGTAGATATACATTGCGTTGGCTATTTATATCATCAGTCACATATTCATATTTTGCGTAATTATATACAATAGACCAGGATAGCTCAAGAACTTTTACAAATAATTGGTTACAATCTGTTATTATTGGGAGACATCAGTTTTCGGGGATAATGCCTTGAAGATTTATATCTTCGTGCTGCACGTGACTATATGTACAGAGAGAGAAGTTCAGTGAGGTAAAGGGCAGCGCAATGCATGAGCATGCATTGCCATCGAAGTGATTAATGCATTCGAGCAACATGGGCCAGCGCACGACAAGAAGTACGAGGCACGGAGTTGGCTTGCCTGCACGTGCACGCTGATTTTCTTCCTTTTATCTACCCCAGGATCTCACCCGTGCTTCCAGGTATGCATGTGTGTATGTGTGCGCATTTTTTTTTATGACATATATGTACAATGCGTGAGTATAGGATACAAAGCTTTGCATAGATATCTGATTTCGTGGCGCTCTTACGCGACGCTGTTGAAACGCGTTCTTCAGATCACTTGATGTGACTTCGAGTGAAATTGAAGATATCATTTGTTAGCTGCAATAGACTAAAGCACTTTGGTCTACTCGGAAGATCTAAAATAATTTATTTCTTGTAACTGTGATGCGCAAGATGTTCTGCTTATGTTAACATTAGTATTTTAGCAATATTGACATTTTTTCACTGAAATGAATTTTTACAGGATCATTCTTTATTTGAAGAAACATTGATAAAGATAATGAGCCAAAAAATTAACAATCCTGTAAGGTGTTATGTATATAAATATTAAAACCTGATGTATCTTAATTATTAATTTTGTCACGTAAAGAAAATAAAATTTTTACTAAATTTTATTTATCCTCGGTGAACTACGAGAAGATTAAGACGATTACTGTTTATTATTACTTGTAAAAAATGTTAGTGCGTAAATATAGAATATATATAATATTTTATGCAATGTAATGTGTTCTTATAGAAAAGGGAGAAAAAGAATGGATATTCGTATAAATCACAGGATCATACATTCCAGTCGTCGAGTAACATTTGTACCTCCGTTCTAGGCCATATTGAAGTTCATAAAACATATAATTGAATATCCATTATGCTGACTAACAGGCAAGAAATGTTAATCCACCAACCATCTGTAACCGTATCTATCTAAGCTACTATAAAATCTCCTTTGTACGCACACTACTAGTAGATATTGTAACCGTATCTATCTAAGCTACTGTAAAATCTGTACGCACACTACTAGTAGATATTGATATAAGTAATGTTGCAATCAGCGAGTTCGTAATTATCCATATCATTACGTATCCGTTATCTGATACGTTATTCTGATTACTACTTGACAGGTAATGTTTTATCTTAACTACTAGGTACATCATACTTAATTATTTATTATTAGGTGTAATAAGAAAGTAAAAAGTTTATGAAGCGCTTTCTTCGCACCAAGATGTGCAATAAATTAGAACGATTACATAACAATTTAGAAACATAATGTTAAAAACTAATAGCATGCAAATTGAAAATAAAGATTAAATTGAATATAGTTTATAGGCTTCCAAGATTTTAATTTAATTGTTTTTGACATAATATGTTATTACGATGTCAAGAATAACCGTTGCTATTCAGATACTGATATAAAAATATACCTAATCTAGTCATGATCCTATAAGGGATATTTCAAGTACTCTCTTACAAACCATTAAAACGATTAGAGTTGATTTATATGTGATTCAAGCAACGTTTTCTTTACGAATTAAAGACTCATATAAATAATCAATCAATGCTGTCACGCTTAAAAATTCTGTATTAAAAGCAATCCTGATGAAATGAATAAAAATAGAAAATAGTTAAACGCTCTTATTCTATTGTTTTAAATATTGACTTATGTAATAATACGATAAAAAAATTAAATATTTAACACGTTCAACATGTGTATGTGTATGACAAATTGCTTTAATAAAAAAATTGTTGTTGCATGATAAATCTTATACATTCTATAAAAAATTCTATAAAAAAAGGGAAGATAGATTGATTGGAGAATCCTTGTAATTGGCTATTTAATTGGTCCAGTCTCTTATCTTGAGATATTTTAGGGATGGCAATCGGCGTTATCATCAAAATGGTAGTTTTAATCTGCAGCCGGCGGCAATCGCAAAATAATCGTTGGGAAGAGATGGCAGATGCAAAAGTTTCATTGAATTATGATTCATATAATTGATGAATCTTCCACATTGCGCTATCGATTTTAATATAATTATTGCATAAAATCTATACGTGCACAAGAGATATTTATGTATTATGTTTATGTAAGAGTATTCACTTGTAGTTTAAATATTACTTGTGTTTTCTGAAATTAAATTAATAAGACACTAAAATAGGATATAATATAAATATTTAATAGATTGTATAAGATTGTAGAATTTTTAACTTATGTGTGTAATAATTTATATTATATTTAATTCCAATTTTATTCATATAGTAAATTGATAAAATTGAATGAGATTACGCTTTTCTTATTTTATATCAGTTATTTTTCTTTTTCAATTTGTAATTATTATTTTGAAATTACCTGAAATGATTTGATTTTCTTACGCAAGTTTTCTGACATACATATTACTTACATCACTTTCAAGTATTGTACAAATTTTATTTAATTGACATTGATTTAATGCTATTTTCGTATTCATTTTAGACGGACACATTACCCTTAGAGTGCCGAGTGGTAAAGTGAAAGGAGTGCAAACGTAATTTTATGCTCTTAGCAAATTCTGGCGGCCATGCATTTTCCGAAACGTCGACACGTTTACGAGGGTGGGCATCCGACGGCAAAAGCGTGCGTGCTATAACTGTGCGTCTATAAATAAACGATGAAATGCGGCAAGCGCGTGGCTTTAATTGGAAGGTCCGGACGCACGCAACGCTCGTTACGATGGGTTTTACTCAGGAATGTAATCAAAATGATGATCTCATCGAATCAAAAAGATACGTCTCGTTGTTCGAGGAGAACAAGTAGTACGTGTATCTTTAATGGCGAATCTCCATAAATATCAAATCAAAGAGATATGTTTCGTTTGGAAGATACGTATATGTGTATTAAATAAATACCTGTAAGTCTAATTGACGCAAAGATATAGCATATGTGTTAAAAGATTTTTATTTTATTCATTATAATTCAGAGGGATTAATTATTCTTAAAATTAAACTAGCAAACGTTTATACAAACGGATTGATCTTCATTAACGACAAAAGAATCTAAAAAAATAATGTGTCAAAATGCAATCAAAAATTCATGAGACTAATGAAAAAGATTTCGGATAGCGTGAGAACATAAGAAAGGAAGGATCAACAAAATGACATAAAATATTGAAAAAAAAAATATTGAAAAAAAAAGAGTCAAAAGAGGATAGTAAGAATTCTAAAATAATCGGTATAAAGCGAAAAGAAGGAGAGATCATAATCAGACATTTTGAATGTGCCATCCTCGCGCAGAGACCATGTCCGTGATACAAGTAGTATATGTCAATAGATTTGTCTCATCACATTTGTTTGCTGTGCACGCCCACGAATGCATGTGCTTACACTTTAGGGATGGCATTTGCGAGAGCCGATTGGTGTTTGAGCTCGTATTACAAATTCATGGCGGTCGGTGAGGTCCAAACGTGGATCAACCGCGTGTATGAGATGAAAAGAGAAAACCCAATACAGAATAGAAAGGAGACTCGAGAGAATATCGAGAGGCGAAAGGGTAAATGCAGTGGCGTCAAACCAATTATTGATAAAATCGCGCTTATTCGTTCGATCAGTAAGAAGCATATCTTATATGACACGATAAATTATAAAAAGTTTCCCTTTATGTATTGAAGATGTTATGTACAGTTGAAAAATATTTATAGAACATTATAGTTTCCTTAAAACTTCTTTAATAGAATTTTTATAGTAAAAGTGTTAAAGTATCTCTATAGAAATTATCTTATATTAAAAATATTTATCCCCTCGAATGTAGATTCTCTTATATAAATTTCTTATATACATATACCTATGTAAATATATTTTGTCGATATTTATAAAATTACTAGCGCCATTGAAATGATATACGAGGAGTTCATGTAACCTAGAGAATGAAATAAAAGAGAAAAAGAAAGAGGAGAGAGGAGGAAAAAGAGAGATAGGTAATACAAAACCAAACAGAGAAGACATAGAATGTGGCGAGAGCGGCAGAAATTGAGGGGCGCACCCGTTCCCTGTGGCCGTCGTCAATCAGAATTCCGCGAATTAGCGTTAACGGGCCGTTATTGCCGCGTCCATTTGGCTAGTGTACAGTTTGGGTCGTGGATATGAGCCCATAGATTCCCCATATTCTACGCCGTATGGGACGATGGTGCTGCCGCGCATAGCCCACCGGAATCCGGTTAGTTACTGCGACGCGTTATGGACCGCGCCGCAATGCCTTTCTCTCTCTTTCATCCCTGTCGGTCCCTACCGTCATCTCCCTTTCGCAGCCCTATCTTTCTCCCTCCGTGGTCGTGGAAAGCTCCACCCTAGCGACGGATACAACGCGAATGGCCGCGGTCTCTCTACCAAGCTCTATGCATCTATCGATACCTATTTACCTGTTCGCGCAGGAGCAACGATTCCTGTTTCTCTAGATAAATGTTCGACCGTAGAGATAAACGGAAATAAAGCGGAATAAAAAAGATCTTTTAAATCGAGCTGAAAAAAAGAACGGAGAGACAACTGCTGAATGAAGCAATGATAGAGTTTAAATTAGGCTGTCAACTTTACACGAACGGTATATCAATATCAAAGTTGATAAATTATTAAAAATGACGATTGTCATGATGTAACTGACTAACGTAAAATTAACACGATGGAATACCGCATGATTTTACGCCACAATGATTACACTTATAATAATTAATATCGACATATTTTCTCTTATTGTGCACCAACATGATACGTAACAATGTATATGATAACTCCGGAAAATTATACTCTTGTACAACTCACTGTTAAATACGTAAAATCTTTGCAGATTTTAGATTATACGGAAGATAGAAAAAATGATCCTTTATTCGTTGGAAGCAACTTACGCAACGTGAGAAAGAAACATTCAAGATGAAACTACATCTCGTTATATGTAGGTGCGGTAATCTAAATTGATCATTGCCTTGTTTAAACCTACATACGGCGAGTTATTCTAGTCTCCGATAATTCTCGTCACGTTCCTCAGCTTGTATGATCTGTCTCGTATATCTGTCAGTTTTGTGCAGATATCTTAATCCGCGATAATATAAAAGTTCCGAATAATTTATGATAATGTTTGAAAAGAAGAAGATGCATTATGCGTCTCATTATTCTTATATAATCGCAAGAATAGAGCAATTTTATTTATATACGGAAAAGATGATTTTGTTGAAACATCTAAAAATTTAAATGGAAATATGAAAATAATTTTGTTGGACTACTCAATAATTATGTATGTAGAACGCTCACACATACATAATTACAATAGTTATTAGAATATCAAAACTTTTTGCAGCTTGTTCATTATGTTTGAGATTTCTACATTTTATTTTAGTGCTCCAACAAAATTATTTTTAGTCTGTATCTAACTAAATTTTTTAATACTTTAGAAAAATCGTTGTTTCCATATATAAATATAAATAAATAGATAACTTACGTACATCATAATCACAGAAGACTATAATAATAAAATGATTCTAATCTACTTATTTCTGATTTAAATAAAAAATTTTGAAATATTTATATTTTTATATTTTATAAATTATATTCGTTATTGTAAGATATAGCTTAGCTTATAAATGCAATCATTAGTTCAGTTTTTTTTTTACAATAATGATCTTTTGTGATTACAATGTCATACTCAATTAATTTGTAATTAAAATATCATACCTCGAGAAAGAGTTTGTTTATATTGTAGATATAATTCATATGACAAATTTTAAATAGATTTTCCGCACTTTTGATGATATGCACATGATAGATTTGTAATTTTTTATCGTTAAATTTTTTATTAATTTAATATAATTGTGATTTAAAAAAGATTTAATAAGTGCTAATTGTTAAACATATCTACAAATTAAGTATCAAAAAATGCGGAACAACACAGTTCACGTCAGTGTCTGTATTACAACTGTGTACCATGGATTTAATGCCACGAATTTTTAGATTTTTACCTGCTAAAAAAACACGAACATCAAACGAATCGTATTGCAGAAGAAATAAGAAGGAAGGGGAAGATCTCTGTCTTTCAAGGACGTGAAAGGGCCGAACATTACGCGTTTCAGTCGTATTTTCTATCATCAACATAGCCACAAAAAGGCTTCGTCTTAAAAAAAAGCCTTAAAAAAAGCATCACAGTAACTTCATAGTCATGGAATTGCAGAAGAATCCCAAGGTTGGCTATTAAAACCTCAAAAAAGAATAGTTACTGTCACTTCCTGCAATAGTGTGACTTTATTCATGGTAATTTATGCTGGGTTTAAAAAGGCTAAGGGTTTGGAAATCTCCGAAGGGTTGTTAAAAAAAGAACTTTGTTAAAAAAGCATTTAATCAAGTGACAGTATGAGAGAGTTTATGGTAGGAATGTCCGTAGTGGGTCTTACCATACTCATAATTAAAAACAGAAGGGTAGACTTGCAAGACCGCCGCGTTTTAACTAACCAAAATTAGTAGTTTTACAATTACTTTAGCAAATATCAAGCATATTAATTATATACAATAATTTTTTTTTAAATTTCACTTTTTTTGTTAGAACATTTATATCAAATAATGTAATTTATCCGTTCCTATAAAAAATAAAAAATAGTTTTAAATAATGCTATTTACATAAAAATTCTGATATTTTCTCTCAACTAATAAACTCTTACAAACTTCCTAAAATAGTATTTTATAAAGTTGCTGAATTTTTTAAAGTTTGCGATTAAATAATAACGCTTTAATTTGTAGAAGCTGCTCTCACTAACATTTTCTTATTATGTAAATATATCAATGAATGAATGTCTATAATCATACATTTTTCGTTACTAGATCATTAACTGCCTGATGGTAGTTTCAGCAGTATTAACTGAAAAGAAGCTACAATTGAGTGGCGAGAATCAAGTTTTATAGAATCAATTCGCCCCGCGACCGTCGGAAATTGGTCTCTCGGTCCGTCGGATACGGTGCTCATCGTAGTAACATCGCTTGAAGCGTTCTATGCCCAATACGACCTCGTAAACCCCACAATTGCCTGCCTTAGAGGTAGTCTTGTTTCTTTGCTCCATCCTTTCTTAAGGTTTTTTTTCTCGAGGACAACATCCGATTGTGGATTCGAAGAGTTAGTGGGGTTAACTCTGCACAAGCCAGTTTTCTTTCGACCAACGCGTATATAACACTATCGACATAAGTCTTCTCGAGAAAAACCTATGTATCGTTCTTTTTAATTTTTTTTTCGTTAATGATATAGTGATAAGAAGTGATGAACTGTTCAGATGGACAAAAAGATATTCAAGCGTATATTTCTAGTGTAATTCTTAATATATAGACATGTATAATGTAACAATCTAAAAATTAAACAATCAGGTAAGAAATAATATATCTACTGTATACATATATTGTAATTTAGATTAGATTTTTTAATGCTGTAATGAAAAGTCTTTTAAAAAAAAACATCAAAACAACAACTATTGAATTATAAACGACTAGACGAAAAACATTTTTCAATTTAAATTTCAAAGAAATGAATTGATAAAATTATTCTTTATTTAATTTTATACATGAAACTTATTTCAATAAAATTTTTATTTATTTAAAGCGTAATTGGGAAAAAATTTGATGCTTAAAATGACGATAATGCAAAATAGTGATAAATATGATATTTTCATTTAAAAAATATTGTTTTACTTCAAATTAGTAAAAAAAAAAATCTATTGTTAAAAAGTAATATATGAGATAATATCTGAAATATCTGAAATTTGTATATACATTCGTACACATATACATCACATGTATTTTTATATGCATTATGAATCATTTTATGTACCTATGTAATATTGAACATGAAGTCAAAGATTGTCATATGTGCAGAATTGTGTTTATATTACAGTTTGTTGTCAATCAAACTTTGTATGTGTAGTTTGATGCTTCAGAATCGCATAATTTTTTTGCACAATAAAATAATTCTTAGATCTTAGATGATTTACCATGAGGCAGATGCATCTTATATTCTAAAAATATTTATAGATTTGCCATGTCTGGTTCTAGATAAATAAAGTTGTTAAATGAGAAATTTATGAGGTTGTTGAGCTATTGAGAGCATAAAACATGGCATTAATTTATTCGTCATGTAGTGACAACGGCCTCGGGAACGTTCACAATAACATTTCGGTAAAAATGTCAGAAATAAAAAAACATTTTTTTCAATATTTTTTCAACATTTTTTCAATATTTTTACGATAACATAAAAATATTTACCAACTTATGAATATTATTTTAAAGTGCAATTTATATAAAATAGATATGATGCAAAAGTGTATCTAGATATAAATATTCATGCCATCATATTATGTATATGCTTGCTCATTTTTATAATCAATGTCAGCTTGTAAAACATGTAATGCATAATGGTGTACACATAATAAATATCATTTTTGTATAACATTAAATTAACAGTATTATATTCGATGATTTTTTTTAATTTATCAATGACAAAAAAATTGCTGCTATAATAATAAAATTTTTAGTTTCTCTGACGTACTATTATGTATGTAAAAAGACTTCTAAATTAATTTTGAATTTTTAATTTATGACCAAACTTTAATAAGAGATAACAAATATTATGTTTATTAAAAGATTACAATATTTTAAAAAGTCCAAAAGTTATTTATTTTTAGAACAACTGATATTTAATAGATTGAATAGATTAAAAAACCAGAAATACATTGCAACTTTGTATTCTTCATAAGGACTAGAAAAAATTAATTATAATTGTCGGTGACATCTTGTACTCAATATCAATGAACTTCTTTTAAATATTATACTTGAATATAACATATATTTTAATTTTATTTTTAACTTATTTTGTATAACTTTTATTTTATCGTGACTTATTGATTATTTTGATCAAAGTTTTGATTAGGGTTAATATTATAACATACAATTTATTGTAATTTTAAAAACGTGCAATATAAAAAGAGCAAAGTTTGAAAATACTAAAATTAATAAATCTCAGAAAAATAATTATATTGTAAAAATAACTACATTATAACAAAAAATATATCTATTTCAAGTAATGTTTGATATATGCAAATATTCTATACTGATGCTTGTTTATTGCCAGTAACAGGAAATTGAAGCTATGCATTGCAAGAGATTAACGCAAGAGATTAATTATATAATTAAAAATTTTCGTGATAAAAAAATTTTAGTCTACGCAAATAAATAATTGCTTGGTTACGTACATATAACAGAAATTATGTAAAACTCAGTAACGTGACTAACATCTTCGTGAATAGTGCGGTAAGATCGTTGATGTTGGGATAGGTCGAGAACTCGTTGCCATATCAATATACCTAAGTGAAATGATACGAGGCAGCAGTAAAGTCCGACAGTAATGACGCATTAGGGGGTTGCCAGGCCGATTTAGCCGGCTATCAAACAAAAGGCAACTTTTACTGGATCCAGCCAAGGCAGCAGCGTGCGCGTGCTCGGTTTAAGAGGTTCGGTTGGAAGAGAGCGTGCCGGCCACTTATACCTGACGCTTTATGCGTTTTATAGGCGCGACGTGCGTTTCGTGTGCCAAACAGCGCATAAAAGTGCAACCAGATTGGTCGTTCTCGTCGTTACTACGTCACGGATTATTCGCGATGTTTCACGCCACAAAATCAAGTCTGCCTGTTGACTTGGAATTATCTGCCAACAGAATCCGAAAAAAAAAACATTCTATGTGCGTGTATGTACGCTGCGATTTTGTTTCTGTGTATTTAGTAAAGTTGTATGCTAACTAGAATTTATTGATAAAATAAACTCAATAAATTTTAGTAACGGTTTCTAAAAATTAATATTTTGATATATTGAATTAATATTTTGATATATTATATTTTACTTTAAATTTACTTTAAATTTAATTTATATTCACTTACAGTTTTTCATACAGTAAAGTGCAAAAAGAAATTGAAAATTATAAATATTAAACGCATAATTGCATTATTATCAGACAATGAATTTCTTAAAAAATTTATCGAACGAACAATAAAAATTTTATTGTTTTTTTAGACCGCATATGAAAGAACACATTAATACTAAACATTAAAAGCTTATAATATCGAAGCTGGATCTTTTAATAATAGGATTTTAATTTCTAATATTTATCTAATAAAATTATTTCGTATAAAAAATAAGTTAAAAATAGTAAGTATTTGTTTATATAACAGTATAATAATATTTTATGTAAATTGTCTTAATAACAAATGCATTATTCCACTAATTGTAATATATCGACATTTAATAAATCATTCAATACGCAGTAATAAAGTATATTAGCAAATCATGATTGGTCAAGCTAATTGCAAATGACAGTTATAAAAGAAATCTCGAAGAATTAATGACTTTTAGTCTTTTTAATCTAACAAATAGTAAAGCAATATTCTTAAATACAACTTTAAAATTTATTGTAAAATATTGTTGTCTATATTTGAAAAAGCAAAATATCATATTTATGTATTCTTTAATCCTGAAAACT
>NW_017259453.1:179618-183724 GCF_001594045.1 Atta colombica
CAATATGTTAAAAAATTTATCTTTATTATTTTGTAAAATACAATGATTCAATTTCGCATAGTTATATTCATTCTCGGAATATCGATCAAACATAATTTATCCTGTGTCAGTTGTGATACGAGGAGTAGGAAGGGAAGAACAGACAGAAGGGAAACCTGAGGAAGGGAAGGTGGAAGATAGGATTGATGAGATCAATATGCAGTAAGTCTGAGCACGGCGTCCGGAGTTAATGGTGGAGATGCGTTGCGGAGAAGCTTTAACGTCCCACTAGGTGTGAAATATTTTATTAGCGATATCTTTGCGTTACGTTCAAATTGAAAATTTCGCAACAATAAATAATATCTGCAAAAAATATGTTCTATATCTTAATAAAAAGAATTGTTGCAAATACATAAAAACATATGAATTGTGCGATTATACATATATACATAGATGTGTATAAGCGTAGTAATATAACAAAATAATTAATAATTTATATAATATTTAGTTGTATTTTACATTAAGATTTGTTTGGATGTTTTCGTGATTCAGTAGTACGTAAAGCAAGATTTCATTTCCTTCCCGCAAGGTAGAAGTAGCAAGCAATGAAACTTTGAAATATTATCAAATTTGATTCAATCTTTATGACGAGAATAAAAAAAAGATAAAATCTCATTTTTATCGTTGGTACCAGAATATGACAGGACTGGTTTTACGATGTACGCCCCGATAACATTCGATTTCGCAACATGAATATATGTAGAGCAAAAGCAACAAATTTTTATCAGTGAATTAAATTGGAACATATTATATATGTTCCATATATATTACAATAGAAAATATTATGTATGTGAACACTTTTAACTTAAGAGACAGAAATTAACTTTTAACTTATAACTTAAGAGACAGAAATATTCTATCTACACATTTGAAGATACAAAAATGAATGTCACTATTTTTTATAAGAAAAGAAGATTATAATATTTATAATTAAAAAAATTTAATTTATTTAAGTGTGTCCACGATAGGAGGATCTTAATAGTAAATTATTAAGCAAACAATTACAATTTTGTTGTAAAAATAAAAATGTTTAAATGTTAATGTTAATTAGAAAATTACAAAAGTCGGAAATAAATATAATTAGAATTTTCTTGTTCATTTTCTACCAATTATACATTTTTATTATTGTTTTTCAATAACTTTATTAAATTTTTATTTTGTTTTATAATAATTTTGAACTTATAGAAAAATACCAGAACAGTTTTATATTGCAAGAAATAATAAACATAGCCATGCAACAATTGAAGGGATGAACGGAATAAAGGTCAAATTCTACTTACTAGTTTTTTTTCTGGAAATTAGTCTTTTTATAATATTAATGATAATAGAAAAGTATTGTGATATGTAACTTCTTAAAGACATTACATA
This sequence comes from Atta colombica, assembly GCF_001594045.1. Lineage (NCBI taxonomy): Eukaryota > Metazoa > Arthropoda > Insecta > Hymenoptera > Formicidae > Atta > Atta colombica. The sequence goes on from NW_017259453.1 coordinate 181,026, forward strand.
AATTCATTTCATACTGTACCGATTTATGTATAATAAAAAAGTAGCAAGTTACATTTTAATTTTTATTAAAATCAAGATTGGCCTTTATTCTGCCCATCTATTAATTGATATTATTCTGCCCTGTTAATTGATATTCGAACTAGTAAAGTGACCATAGAGAAATAATGGTCATGTTATCTAATGTTTTTACTTTATCGTATTATTAATTATCTAAAACACACATTAAATCAGTCTGGTTTGCAATAAAATGCCATATTTAATTTACAATCATGCTAGCCACAATGGGATAAATAACAGCATTGGAATACTATCAACAGCATAATAAATGCTCACGTTATCGAGCATATACATCCAGCGTTATTCTCTCGTAGGTGAAAGCAAAATAATTATCCAACGAACTTTTCAACTCTGCACATCATTCAAAGTTATTAATAAATTTATGAAATATTTGCAGCAAATCGAATTTGACATGTTTGTAGCAAATCTTATTGCGAAGTGATTGCGCATTTGATATTTATAGCGTATTGTTACATAACATTTTTACATAAACATAAATGTAGTATAAATTTACGCTTTTGAAGTTTAATAAAAAAATTTTTACTTTTAGAAAACATTAAATTGAGTTATAAAACGCGTTTATTCGCAATGAAGCCGAAAAATATAAAAATTGACATAGGTAATGCAAATTGTTGATTACGTTCTAAAGATAAATGTTTTCCCTCGAGAATTGTTTAAAGTATATTGACCGTTAAGTAGCCAGAACGTGCTTTAGATTTGGATCGCGCCATTAGTATCGCACTTCTGCTGGAATCGGTCGGCGGCACGTGTCAAAGGATGGGCAAAGTAAAAACAGAAAAAAGAAGATGAAGGATAGAGAGAAGAAACAGCGCCGCCGAAAAGAAAGGAGAAGAAATCCAGTGGCGCTGTTTCGAGATACGCAGGCGCGGGATGCATCAGAGGAACGAGAGGCGCATATGTGAAGGAGAGATAGGATGATACGAGCAGCCAAGATGGCCGAACCTACTTCCCCGGCTTCCCTCACTCGGTCCTCCGGACAGAATGCCTGCTGCGACGAAAACCAGCTTTGTACCGCGAGATAGAATATACACACACAATCGCGCAATCTCATATGCGTATGCTTACACTTACCACAAACGTTTCCAAAGCCATTTTCGACCTCTCTGCCGTATCTCTCTTTTTCTCTCTCTTCGATTTTTCATCCGGCACCAGTTGTTAACGCCTTGACTTTTTAGTAATTCCGGCGATCCACGACGCTTCGCGAATTTCAAAATTGTCGTCACCGTCGTGCTCATCACCGTCGTTCATTTTCCTCGCGGCATGCTGACATCCCTGTACTTTCGTTCGGAATGTCTACAATACTATGTTACGCCGCTGTATCGTGAGAAGAATAGCCCTAGAGATGTATGGGGGATACAGGCGAGTTGAGTTGAAATAGGGGAGATACGTAGAGGGGTATCGTGTCGCTGTTTTGGTGATGCTTTATTTTATGATGCTTTATAGTTAAAATATTACTGGATCTTTATATCTGGATTTTACTTTTACGATTCCATTCTGCGATTTTTAATTATTTTTAAAGCAAAATTTGCAAATAATTACTACACTTTTTGTCAGACATATTAAAAGAATACTTGACGAATATTCAAAGCTTACGTAAATACCGTATAGTTGAAAATTTTTGTCAAAATATTTTTGCAAAAATATAAAAAATTCCGAATCAGTAAATACACGACAATTATCTGACGATATCGATCGTTCAAGACAATAGTGTGTTGCGCTCTCAAAGATAAAAGAGAACATTCTTAAATGGCGCATCAGTAGAAAGAGATTGTCATGGTACGATATCTCTCTAAAGATGCAGAAAGGCGGACAGAAGCACAACGCGGAGTAGAGGGAAAGGGAGATAAAAGAGAAGCGACGGAGGCTATGACACGAGGATCGCGTGCGCATGATGGAGGGAGTATCAGCAAGATGGCTGCTACGGAAGCAGCAGCATCCACATCGCGTGTCGCGGCAATCACGTTGAATCAAATGTTTTTCGAAGTGGAAGTGTAAATCGCGTCATAGTGCTGCTTTTCTGCATAATGATTCTTTTTTGATTAAGAAAGTTCCTTAAGACGTATTTATGAATTTAAGAATAAAACATTTTAATTGATACAAAACGACCACGCCCAAGCTGCGAGCGGCCATCTTGTAATGTCAGCTGAGCGCAGTGCATCATGGTAACCAGTGATGCAACCCTAGCAACCGACGCTCACTTCACCAATTTTTATTGAAGTCCTATCATCAGGTATTTTCTACACATCTTATGTGTCTTATAACAGTTCTGAACAATGGATGTATGGAATGGATATTTTTCATACATTTTCATTGTAATTTATGTTTCTTCATGATAATTTTTTACATGTATATACTTATAATTAACACAAATAGATCAGATAATTATTACAAGAACTGCATTCTTAGAGCTGCATTATTATACATAATTGTCTATATTTGTAATTATTGATATGATAGTCTACAATATTTAATAAAAATTAACAAGTTACTAATTTATGACCCGTATTCAGAATATGCTTACAACAATAATGCGTTAACATATTATATGTTATGCATATTATAGAATTTCAGAAATAAAAGTGCGTTCTGAATATGGATCTATATGTTTTTATGTCGAATAA
>NW_017259453.1:183824-187300 GCF_001594045.1 Atta colombica
ATATTATTTGTTTATTAACATTTTGATATTCGCATCTTATATGAATTTCCTATTCTAATCAACAACTGATCAAATTGTTCTTCACCGTTTTTTCATAAAAGAACACTGATATCATCATAACACATACACACAACACAACACACAAAAGATTTTAGCAGATCACAAAACATATCCACTTACACTTCATTGCTTAACACATTAAGTACTTTAGCTCAAGTTTCACGGTATATTTCGATTCTACTCACGTTATATAAATGTAATATATATATGTGTATGTATATATATCTCAGATAAATGTTATCTCTCCTTTCACAATCCTGTGCCATATTTGCTTACAAGTAGCGAAAAATCAAGCATAGTAAGTATTCTCAGATTTCTGATAAACTCGTCAGTGCACTAAGATCGATTTATGAATTGTAAAATTCTACTTAATTGATATTATCCTAATTGATATTATTTTGATGTGATAAACCAAGATAAATAAAAAAATTATAACAAAAAAATTATAACTAAAATAAATAAAAAAATTATAACAAAAAAATTATAACTAAAATAAATAAAAAAATTATAACAAAAATTATAACAAATAATGTAACAAATTGATTACAAATTAAAGAAACATACCTTGTATATTAAAACATTATATTTTGTACTATTCCCTAATAAAATATATAATACAATATTGAAAGATGTTTTTTGGAATTAGCAAATATCATAGATTACAAAAAAGATTTGAATAAAAATGAATAGGAAGATAAACATAGTGAAAGAAATAAAATGCAAATAGAAAAAGAAAAGAGGAATTGTCCGATGAAAAAGAAGAAAGAACATTTATCAGGTTGAGACAAAAATAAAGATAATAAACATTGCTGGGAGAAGTAAAGAAAGAAATATACATAGTGAAAGGAAGGAAATACAAGAGAATAAAAAAGAAATAGAGGAAGAGAGAGAGAGAGAGAGAGAGAGAGAGAGAGAGAGAGAGAAATAAAGAAGAGCGATATCATGTTAAAATAAAAATAGAAGGTGAAAAATAGTTGTGCAGACATAGCAATGATAGCAAATTGGAAAAAAGAGAAGTCTCTCTAAATAGAAAATCAAAAGAGAAGCGCAATTCTATGTTATTAAAACGCACGTTTAAATTGGAATCAGAAAAGACGTAACAAATTTTTATCTTATATGAAAATAACAAGAATATAAGTAAAATAATTTATGTAGAAAAATATAAATGATTATTTGGAAAAGGGGACACAATAACAAAATTGAGAATGATTGTGGAATGCATAAAAAAAACGGACAAAGAAAGATAAGAGTGAAATGTCGCGTTCTCATTGGTTTCCCACAGTTCCTCTTCTCGACTTGGTCCATCTCGGCATTTCTTCAGAGCGTGCGCATTCTCCAGATCTCTCTTCGTGGCCCCGATGAACTTACGTGATGAAAAACTTACCAACCCATGTAAAGCCTTTTTACATTATATACCCATGTGACCCTGTCCAAGCCTGATACGCAGGATATCTAGGACTAATCCGCGACTTCTGTTTCATACACATACGATCTTATCTGATTCTATTGTTCTTAAACTATGTCTGTGTCTTACATACGCTTGATCACACATAACAAAAATCGTATATACACATATAATTTACCATAAAAATTGTACATTGTCATTAGATATTATGTAACAAGTAAGAAGTATATTATTTCTGTTTTTAACATTGATTTTAGCATTAATTTCTGTTTCTAGCACTGATTTGAACGCATTAATATAATAATATACATACGTATGTATATAACATGCTATGTCTGTATTTTGTATTTAAAATTACATACAGTTATTGCACATCCTATACGCAGTAATATATATGTTATTAATATAATTTGATTATGATGATTAGTTTGATTAATTCACGTTCATTGTTCCATAATTTATTTGCAGAGTCTATTGATTTTATAATCTCTCATATTTTTTAGAAAAATATAATGCAAAATATACGTAATTGTATTATATTATATTCTTTTCAAAAAATTATGAGATTTTTAGCACGGAAAAATTTTTTAATTTATGTACTTATATAAAAAAATATAAAAATATGTTTAAAATATATTTAAACAAAGTTTTCTTGGATAATTATTACTGCCATTTTAGAGCTGGTCGTGCTAAACTTTAGTAAGATATGGAAATTTTTGTTGAATTTTTATTGACCTATGCTTGATGAACTTGTTATCATTTGTCAAATGCAGCTACGTACCGTAAAATGTTATTATCACATTTGACATATTGCACATTTCAATTGATTTAAATGCTATCAAGCAGTTGTACACTGAGAAAAAAAGATGATTATAATTACTATAATTTAATTTATAATTTGTTATCATTTTTGGGTATAATATATATTCATAAATATTTTAATCATGCAAATGTAATTAATTATGCTATTAATTTAATTGTCACATACATTGCTTGAGAATTATTTAATTTTTTTCTTAATATATTTTTTAGTTATTATTACCACATAAATAATAAATTAATTTTAAAAAAATGATGAAATTCATTATAATTGCGGTTGCATTTACTGAACAATAATGTTTATTATATTTACCATTTATTTCTTGATATTTTACTATATTACTATTTGAATTTCAGAAAAACAAAGAAATTGTCATAATTTGTAGTATAATTTTTTCATGTTTGAGAGAATATATGATTATTATCATTAACATTGTAACAGTAAGTAATCGTAAAAATGGAGTCCCTAATTATAATTATTTTATCATGCAATTATAGTCTCTAATACCAAACACTTTCTTTCAGTGTATATACAGACATTAAAAATATCGAAATCCATAGAGTAAATTTTTTGATTGTAAGTTTTCTGAAAATTTTTTTTTCTTCTATTGATTTGTACGGAACATAGTTGGAATAATAAAAATGCTATTTTTTTATTTCACGATTTATTTCACACCATCGTTATGTGTTTGCCAACCTTACATTATTTATACATGCCCCGGAAATTCATTTATATATTCACTTATCTCTCTAATCTGACATTCACGCTCGCACGTATAGTCATCGGCTTGAACTTGTTAACGCCTAAGGTTATCATATGTAATATCATGTGTAATAAATTTATACGCTTGTGCTCCGTCATTGCTTTAAGTAGGTAGAAATCAATAGTCGTGGAATAATTAATGGAACTTTATTAAGAATCGTAATGTTTTTATAACTTTAATAACTAATTGATGCATTGTTCTATTTATAAATTACATTAAAATCATTTTTCAAGGATTTTATTTGCAAAGAATGTACATTGACAAAAAAATTTACATATATCCTTTTATTAAATATAAAAATATTTGGTTAAAAAAACATTAATTTGATTTAACAATCACTTCTTTTTATTAAGTAAATATTTATTTATTGTAAGTAAATGTTTAGTTGGTAGTATTCAAATAAATATTTATTTAAATTTAAGTTATTT
>NW_017259453.1:187385-194863 GCF_001594045.1 Atta colombica
ATATATATATATATATATATACATGTATTATATGTAGATATAAATGAAATTTATTTTCTTTCTTGATTTCATCGTAATTAAATCAAAATTCAAATAACGAATTAAAATAATAAATTTTTTGCTCATTAGTATTTGTAATTAGAACTGTTTTCTGCTAAAATTTTCACAAAACTATCTGTATTTTAAGGAAGAAATATACTTTGATCAGCTTGAAAAGTGAAAATCTTTTTAGGGGGGAAAAGTATAAATACGATCCGCTTCTAATTTGACACTTGACTAATACATATATTGAACTTGTTATGTTGCAAATTTTATTGAACAATATTAGTTGTTTTCTATTTATACACAAGTGAAACTGAGTTTGAAGTGAGCTGAGTATTTCATATTCAGATTAATGACATCACTACTTGCTTACTTTGATAAAATTTATCACATGACAACATAGGTTCACTTTTAAAGTGAGTTTACGAGACTCACTAATAGCGTTTTTAGCCCGACCGTGTTTGCACCAACCTAGATTGGAAAATGCTTTGCTATTAAATGACGTTACACATTCTACCAATAGAAGAGCACGAAACGTCATTATTTCAACCCAGTCGGGAAAGAAAGTCTTGAAAATGCCATAAAACATATGGTCTCGATTTTGTGTAGATTGTAGGTAAAAACTCAGTTGAATCTCACTTGTCAGAATGCAAAAGGAACGCGCATTCAATTTGAGTCATGATGCGACAAGTGAAAATTATCTGAAATTCAGTGTAAATAAATGGAAAGTAACTATTGATTTTGCGAGGAAATATAGAAATCCGCGGAAAACGTGCATGCACGATTTCATCATTTTGGTTATCCTGAAACAAAAAATCTAAATAGTTTCATAAATTATAATGTATGTACTCTCTATTGTCTGATCGAACTTTTTTCCATTTTTTTTTAAATTGACGAAAATAAATATGTTTGAATTTTTGATTCATTTTTGATATTACAAATGTTATTATAAATGATATTATAAATGATATTATAAATGTTATATTTTGGAAATTAAAAATGCTAAAAACTAATAAAATTATCAACAAAATCGTTAGCCAGACGATAGGAAGTACATTATAATTTATGAAACTATTGGCTGTGTGTGTTCAGCGGAGAAAGTATAAGCTTTGCAAAATTCTGTAAAAAGCAAAAAGCTGTAAAATTCTTCAATACGATTGATTCTTGCTTTTGGTTCCTTATGGATCTAAGTGTATAAACCAATTATACTGAAAAATTTTACAACAGTTGCAAAGCTACTTTCTTTACTGAACGCAGCTACTTGGATTTTTTGTTTTAGGATATCAAAATGGCGGAATCGTGTATACCATTTACTGGTGCAAGCACAACAACGTTTTACGCGGATTGCTGTATTTCCTCGTAAAATCAATATTTCTCTATAAAATTTGTAATATAACAAGTTCAATGTATTATATGTTATATATATTAAGAAAGTGCCGAATTACAAATAGATCATATTTAGGTATAATTTTCCTGCAATCCATGCTAAAAAAAGTTCTTCATTTTTCAAATTGTACTTCCCACTTACCCAAGCAGAATAACGTCGCGATAACGTCAAAATGACATAACGTTAAAATGAATCGAAAATGATTGAAAAACGATTTTGAATGGTAATTTTTTATCATTCAAAGTTTTATACATAGCTACATAATATATGTATATAAATTATATTCTATAAATTTCTTTCTTTAATTCACAATCAAAAACCGGGTTACTTTTCGTACATTCGAAAATTTTTCACAAAATTATTATCATTTTTATCAATCTGCAAATTTTTTTTGCTGCATGATGATTTTATTTTGAAATCAGATTTTGATAATTAATTAAAACCAACATCAAGTTTTTTTAGAATTCACAATAAACTGCGGATAGTAAAAATAACTTTAATTAGATAACTTTAATTAGAATATATAACGATGATATGTTACATCATTATTATGTCTTGTTTAATATTCTTGAAAACTTAAGATTTTTATTGCAGCTACTGTGCTATTAGTTAACTGCGTTTGACATAATCATATGCAGGCAGGAGAACGCGTAATAACAGAGCGTTTACAAAACGAAGCACGCCAATTTCATTGTCCCTGTGGTTTACCAATTTACGGACCATTACGGCTAACTCCTACAGACCATATTGGGCGTGAGATGGTCACGTCGCTGTATCATCCATTATTCATCACTCTCTTTCCCAGACTTCAGTACAATTTTGTCTGTTGATCCTGCACTCTGTTCATATACTCTTTATAAATTTTTTCGCAGTACAAATTTTTTTGCATTATTAGTCTTTTAATTAATGTTGCGGATCTCGTCATTTTTTTTTGTTCGAAATAATATAATACAAATGAGAATTTTGGCAGTTTAACTGTACAAAATATAACATGTATTTCATGAGATTAGAAACGCAAAACGAGTTAATATACTTTTTAAATAAAAATGATCTATTTATACACGCAATTTTCTCTTTTTAGTGAAGTTTACAGTTGCTAATTTTTTTATGTGTTTTTTTACAATTGAAAAAATAATTTATATATGTATTTTAAAATATTTCGTTTTGTTATTGTAACATATATTTATATGTATACATATATCTATATATTTCACTATTTTTATTACGTTTTTTAATATTGTAATAAATAAGAAAAGAATGTGGAACTTTATGAAATATCACGATCATCTAAGAATCTTCGTAAAATCTTTACTCACATTTTAATCAAGACAATGTCATATATCTAACATATAATTTATTCTCGTCACATGTTACTGTGCTTTAATATCTCAAGATCAAAACAGATTGTCTACTTCGCAAGCGGAATGGAATGTCAAAGAACGTGTACAATTTTTCTGATGCAAGGGATATCGTATTTTTTTAGTTTTGACCTTGACGTCTACAAAAGGAATGTGCAAGACGGTCCAGAGACTATTTTGGAGGCGGGGTTGCCGAGAAGAATTCCGGGGGTACAAATACCTGAAGTCACTCCCCTTTCTTTTAGAGCGTCTCTCAGTTTAGGATCCGCCCGGTCGTCTACCCTCTCTCCAATTCAAACAACCTCCATGAAAGAAATCATCATGGTAGTTGCGTCTAAAACGACTTTCGTGATGGAAGACGTTGACCTAAATTCAATACGGAGTGCTTTAATAAAGACATTCTTCATTCGGCTTTTGTATTAAGGCATCGTTGGTTGTAAATCGTTGTCGTCTTTTGTGAATCTTATGCTATCATTGCTTTCGCAAGGGTTCTGAAGAGTTGTGCCTGACACATTGAACTTTATTAATGTTTGATATAAAGGTATTATTCTCACTGTTTCGTTCCGCGGTTGACGCGGTATGGTTTCATGGAACGAATCATATAATCATATTCTGAATGAAAAACGAAGATTGTGCTTTGTTCCTTCATATTTATAGTAAGAAAATAAATGATACGGACAATTATTTATAAAAATATAATTATATTTGCGAATTATGATTTCATGAAAGTCGAAAATTGTGTGGCTAATTAATTAAAAATTCATAAAAAGCGTAGTAAAACAAGATATTTTAATATCAAATAATTATTATGTAATAATTATTATGTGAAAAAACTTGTGAAATTTTGTATGTTTTGTGAAATGTTTTTCGCGGTCGTTATGATAAATTCTTATATCCTATATATTCCTCTCCGGTACTATTCCTCTGTTTTCACATTTTTCTCCATCTCTTTCTATCTTCCTCTACCAATTTATTTGTGTTATATTCATAAACGTTTGAATTACAAATTCACATTGTGCAGTCAATTGTATGGCACAACATGCCAAAGTTCTGAGTTGCAAAGAAATGTATTACTATTGTATTATAGATGCAATCTTCAACGAGACAAGTATTAATACACACGTTCAATGTTATCTCCTATGATTTTGTTACTTATTATTAAATTCGCAGATTTAGACTTTACGGATTGATTATTTTGTGCTATATGTAGTGCTGTTTCAGCATGATGTTATAATGCACTGGGAAATCTATTTCACAGATTATTTAGCGTAATGTATATGCTAAGTAAAATTTATTATTTTTTATCATGAATTTTATATGTACGTTATAAAATAACATGTACCACAGAAAATTTTTGAACAAGTTAGAAACAACAAAATAGAAAATATTTGAATAAAATCGATATGAAAATTAGTAACGTGATTACATGTTTTTCCTTTACTTTCGCAGAAATGTGAATAAAATTAAATTTAAAAAGCATTATAAAATTAACGTTATAAAAGCTAAAATCTGACGCAACGAGAGCTGGATGATTATCCATGATAAGTTCTCCGTTAATCATAAAATGTCACATGGTCAGAGCACAAAGAGCATCAGTATACTTATCAAACAGAATATCATTGTAGGGCTCAGAATCAGGCATTCATTATTCATTTGATACAAACAGCGAATTCAGAAGCTTATGCTTCGATGATCGTATTTATACAAAGTAAACGCGTTCAGTGTCCAGATATTCATAGAATATTACGCCATATGCTTTTAGTATACCTATTTACAATATATACCATACAGATTCTCCGTATTTTCTCTTTACATAGATTCTTTTTGAAATAGTTTTTTTTTATTAACCAAATACCTTTTAATGATATAAAACATATATGCACATTGAAAAAAAAGATTGGTTGCTGCAACAATTTAGATAGTAAAATATGGCATAACATTTTTATATGGCTACAGCAACTAGTTTTTGGTTGTAGCAGCAAATTTTTACTTGTGTTAACCTATCCGCAATGTCATTATATGATTTCGATAGGTTAACGCAACTAAAAATTTGCTGCTACAATCAAAAACTGGTTGCTGTAGCCATATAAAAAATGTTATGCCATATTTTACTATCTAAATTGTTACAGCAACCAATCTTTTCTTTCAGTACAATAATTTAATATAAATATTATCAAAACTATTATAAATATTATCAAAAATATTATGAAAAATTTAACATATACAAAAAAGAAAATAAATATTAATATTCTTTCATTATATAAAGTAAATCTTTTTTTTTTTCAGATCGGAGATATCCAATTTCCTGATTTGAGAAGAAATAAAAAACATCATTTTTTCACATTCAACATGACAAGGTAAGATATATTAATTTTTGTTAGCGCAATATTATAAGTTAGTTTTTTAATTATTATAGAAAGAGAAAAATTTGACAAAATTTTTATTTGCTCTAAATCAGTCGTATCACAATTAAAAAAATGTTTTCTAAACTTATTTCATAACAAGCAAATATCACTCTCTACAAGGATATAATACGCATTTTCTTACGACGTTAGTATAATTAATAGTCCCCTAGCAATAGCTTATACACCCGCACCCTACCATTAGCTCTAAATATTTATAGCCTCATTCATTTCGTTTTATGTTTCAATTCAAACGTATCAATGTGACTTGCTTGCTTTTACAAATAGCAAATTAAAATTTATTCATTTTACTTTTTATTAACTTTTTATTTACTTATTTTATTAACTTATTTTATATATTTTAGTGTGTGTATTTATAAATATTAATTTTGTAAAGAAATTTGTAGATATCTATATAAATTAATTCCGAATTTTTAATATTTCCAGAAATCAGTTGTAAAATATAAAAGATATCTCAAAGTATCTTCTGTCGGGAAAAATCTGGAATTCTCATGAAATTTTGTTAAAATAGTCAGGGAAATTTTTTAAATTCCATTTTTAAATTTAAATTTTATTTTGTTTGACAAAATCATTTCTTCGATCATTTTTTGATAAATAATGCAAGTTTAACTAGACCTTAATATCAGATAGCATCCGATCAACCGTTTGTAGTATGTTAACATCATATGAAGGGATAATACATGGTCTACGATAGGAGTCGTAGTAGTCATAAAGCCGTAAGAAATTGACTAATCGTAGTCAATTATGAGGAATAATCGATTATAATTGGTCAATTTCTTATGATTTCAGATTTTAGAACCATTAGATTTCTATTGTCGACTTCGCATATGCTGATTCTACAATGAGTCGATAGACGGTAGTTTTAAATTTTATCTGTGAATCAGTGAAATTGACCAACTTGTACAACTAAAGATGCCTTTTCATGCTGATGCTCGACTCTTATTTTTAGCATCAAAGTAGATCACGTAATCGAAATTGGTGCTTGATATTCATTAATTTTTGTTACGTTATCTATTTTGTCGCTAAAAATGAGAATCGAGCGTGAAAAGGCACCTTAAGTAAGACTATTGATTTTCTTAAGACTAAATTCGAATTTTAGAAAATGTTCAGAAAAAAGTAGATGCACTTAACGAACAAATTCAAGCTTTAAAAAAAGGATTTCAGTATTTTGTGTTATCTAAATATTATTTACTTAGATATAAAAAATTATACATCTTTAGTTTTTTTTAATATAAAAATTATATTTTTTTCATATTGTAAACAAGTTATGATTGTATATATAATTTTCGAACTATTTGTTTTGGAATGTCTTTAATCAACTAATGATTTTAATCTTATTATACCTGGAATTTTGAATAAAATTCATGGAAAAATCTGAAATTCTTAGGAAATGCTATTATAAGATTTGAGTATTCACTGGTAAAATATAAAAGATATCTGGGAATATATCAAAATGCTTGAATTCATATAATATAATTATGGATTATTGCGACCTATTTATTAATTTTTTTTGTAAAGCTTATTAATGTTTCTGTAAAGTAAAATATTTAATTCGATATTAAATTCTTTTTTCTTTTAATCGACAATTATTGATTATTCTTATTGAATATCAAATATCATTATCATTATCAATTTGCCATAAGAAACGCGTGATCATGTGCGTCAAGTAGCAACTCTGAAATTGTTTCTGATATGATTTTTATTATTATCTGATATTATAATTTACTGTAATATAAAATATTTAATAACTGTGGAATTAAATCATGTTCTATTGCGATATTCTAACATTCAGAGACTCTCACGTCTTTAGGGTTTCTACTAACCGCAGTTATCCTTCAACGCCTTACCCCGTTTGCAGGAAAGTTTCTCAATCGGTAAGGCAGATCACTCGTAAAAACTTAACGAATAGTCTTGAACATATTAAATTAATTGGTCGTCAATTATTGCTGAATTATAATAGCTGTCTTCGCGCGTTTCTTTTTTATTATAAACTCGTTTTACTCTCGATAATCTTTCAACTACTTTTTTTCACAAGAAACTCGTTCATACATATTTCCATCATTATCATATTCGCAAATGTCGAATGTATTTCCTTTTTAGTTATTAATTTGTATTATAGAAAATAATCATATAAATACCATACCTTATTTTGTAATTTATAAATGCATTAACGCAAAAATGAATAATGACTGTATTGTTTATAAAAATAGCAGCAGTTTGAATTTAGAATTTTTGAGACAAAGTTTTTATAAAATTTTATATATATAT
>NW_017259453.1:194963-225881 GCF_001594045.1 Atta colombica
TGCACCTTTCGTAATCACATGATGACACAAAGGACCACCAGATGGCAAAGGAAGCATCTTCCGAATCCTTACTATGCAATTCTTTACTCCTGGTGCGCTGCCGATCAATATGTTGTGCGCTAATCAATAATATTTCTTTTTAAACTTATTTTTGGTGATGTAATTAATAAGAATGATATTATTTAGTTGAAAAAGCTATTGTAAAAATACGATTCATTTGAGATTATATTTAGAATAAAAATTAAATTATTATATAATTAAGAAAACTATTAAGATTTTATTTTATATTATTAATTTTCCCAAAATTAAAAAAATTTTTATTTATTTATTTATATTAGCTTCAAATTAGATATTTAACATTTGCTATATTTAACATTTTGCTTCCTAAATTTTAAAAAAATTGAGTAAGACGAAATTCATTATTCTATAAGAAAATATTATTCAATTTATCAATTTAGTTTTCTTCGGTGTCACACATACATACACGTTTCGTATTTTGATTCTCAGAATATTTCATTCATGCGAAAAAAAAAACGATGTCAATAATATTCATCTTAAATTGTTAGTATTATATCTATTTGTTTGTGTGATTAAATATTACTGAATTATATACAAAAAAGAGATGCAATTTGTAAGTGAATATGAATTTGCAAAATGAAGAGATGAAATAGAAAGAAGAAAGGAAACTTCAGTCAGATTGAACGTCCAAATAGTGCGTTGAATCACTGCTTGGAGAAAAGTGGATGAGCCAAAATCACCACAGCGATGAGGAATGAATGCTTAGCAAGAACACAGATTTGCTCGACTCGGGTGCAATGGCCTCTTCGTTTTCATGTTCGTCTTCTCATATGTCTTCTAATCCCTACTTTGACATTCTCGTTTCGTTGTCCTGGTTTTTATTGAAGATCTAGAATGTACGTCATATTATTTGTATGGATTTTTATGTCAATAATTGACATAATTGAATGATGATACCTATGTCTCTATTGATAATATTTGTTTCTATTTTTCGCGTAAAATATTGGGATATAATAATACATATAATTTAATTACTTAATTTGTATTCCTAATTAGTATACTAACGATAAGTAACATCAGCTTGCTACCTGGATAGCTTATAATTTAAAACTAGATTACATTATCACGATGACAGAATTTATCGAAACAGCATGATAACAAATATTTGAATTGGCTTTTATCGGTAAATTTATTAAATCATTAAAACGATATTTAACATCAAAGAATATCTTTGAAACTAGTCATTCGCCGTTTTAAAAAAGACATTAGGCCCATTTTTGAGTATCCATATCACATATGGCCCATTACCTTCCTCATTCATATGGTGACTTTCCTCACGCCCCACCATATTCGACACGCGCCCTACTACGCTATAAGCTTAAAGGCCCTGACTTTTACGATTCTGTTCAAGTGGTCATAAAACCGAAGTTTATTGCCGTCATGATTTTCAAGTAAACGGGCTGCCACCTGTCGGAGTCTCGCAAAAGCGAAAACTGCATTGACGGCATCTTCATCAACGGCACCTCATCAAATTAAAAGCTTAATAAGCTTTTATGTGATTTATACATTTATAAGATTTTTTAACATAGCGATCGATGATGCGTAATGTACTTATGTACTTACAAGACACTACAGGTATCTAATGGAAACTTTAAGATTATGTACATATTACATTCTTTTTTATATTTACTATGTTATTTAATAATAAAAAATAGGATGTAGCTAACTTCTATACAATTGATTGTTTGGCAGATTATTTAAACATGTTGTGTGTATGTCGTTTCATTTTCTTGGAATGATTCAATTCATTTTGCATTTATACCGATTTAGTTATTAAAAATATTCTAGAAATTAGATATCTTTTACTTTCATGTATTTTTAAAAGTAAAGCAGGTGGCTAATACTCTAAGCATTTATAATGGCAAGAGCGCGTAAGCAAATAACTAGGGTCAGCTTCGGCGAGCAGCTTATGATGGGCATTACTCGGCTCGTTACGGAATAATTTACGAGGTGCGAACCGCGGGAACGATAATCCAGCGACATTTACATCCCAATAAACACTCCCGATACTAGTGGCGCGCGCCGTAGAAGTTGCTTGCTTGACTGGCCTTATGAGCTCACTTTTACGACATTTTAATTCTACGATCATCATTTAATTGATCCGTAAAACAACGATATACCTCATAAAAGACATTCATGATAATATCATTACATTTATCCTCTCATCATCAAGTATCCTCGATATCAGATCGGTTCGATCTAATGCGATCTTAAATATAATCGAGATGTTTCTTAGATAATACTTTTCATTTCTAAACCTGTTTACTATCTCGTTTAGTGTACAACTTGTCGATCAGGTTATTCTGTGTCACGATGAATTTATGACGATGCTACCGCAATAACGATAATCGCGAGATAGCTCGTTGATGTTGGTCGTTTGAATGTCTGAATGGATCTGGGAGATTAGTTCACTACAAGACTCAAAGGTGGCGGTATACGTATCCCCACGAACGAACACAGAAGAGAGAAAGAGAAGGCAGAAACATTGTGTGACGCTCGGTTCTCTCCATCTCTCTTCCTCTTTCTCTCTCTCTCTCTCTCTCTCTCTCTCTCTCTCTAGTATGATACGGAGCTGTATACAGCGTGCTGTACCTCGCGCGCTTTAGTAGTGGGGGTCTGCGGGGCGGTGCCTAGCCGTTCATGGGCGTCGTTCCAACTTGGAACTACTTTCACACGGCGTAGGAACTTTCATGCCACACCAGCGCGGTATTCGTGACGAATTCAATTCTGATTGGTCCTTAAGTATAACCTCCTCCCTTAGCGGCACGTTCTCCCTCCTCGTCACTATATATACGCAACAGCACTCGCTCCGTTTCGTCTCACTCTTAGCTGTTGCAATTGCGCATAACGTTCTTTCTTTTCCTCTTTATCTCCCTCTTCCCCACCTTCTTATTCGTTTCTGCTCGTGTCTTTACGTGTTTTCATCCCTCTCTATTTCCTATCTCGTCTCTTTCTTTCATGTCGCGAGAAGAGAAGTTCTTTTCTCTTTCTATCCCGCACCGTCTTATCTGTCGCGCGTCTCAAATGTGACGCGCACGGCGAGCGAGTACGAATTTAATCTGGCGGTACGTCGTTGAGTTACTGGAACGCTCGATAGGGGGCACTGAGGAATCGTATTGTGAGAAAGAGGGAGAGGATAGCTCGAATGGGAAGGGAGAGAACGAATATTGTTGAGAGGTGGAGCGAGACAGAATCAGAGGGTGAGAGAGCAACGTTGTGGGGAGAACATTGGGGGTGGAAGAGGGGGACAACAACGACGGTAGATAGAGCGAGAGAACACAGTTATCGTACCAGGAGGGGGATGGTATATGAGGGACAAAGAGGGATACGGCACTGCGATCTCTCCGTTAGGACGTAGTACTCTGGAGGAAGAGTATGCGTGAGCGAGAAGCGACAACCGCACGAATAGGAAGGAGTGACCGTGACGGAAAGTGAGAGAGAGAGAGAGAGAGAGAGAGAGAGAGAGAGAGAGTGCATGGAGAAACGGTGATTGGTAGAACGAGGAAGGAAACTTCGGAGAGAGTGCGAGAGAAGTCGACTGTGAAGAACAGAGACAAAACGAGGTGAACGAGCGAGCAAGAGACGGACGACGGTACAGAGTGGCGGTACACGGGGCGCGAGAAAAGCGGTAGTGTGCCGTGGACCACCGCACTGGCATACCGTGATTCGTTACGATCTTCATCGTCCTCTGATTCGTACCGGACCTCAGTCATCAGCGAAGTCACGATACGACAAGTGCTAGTGCAGTGCGGACTAGCAGAGTCATTTTTGATTCTGTAACAGATCGACTGGCTCTTCAAGAGGCCTCGACCTGATCAATCGCGATTTTTAATTTATTTCAAAAAGAGGAAGAAAGAGAGAACCACCCGCGAGGGTGGTCGCGTGCCGGCTGACCAAACCGTCGTCGGACGAGCACGCGGTAGAAGAACCCACAAGCCATTTTATAGCCCGTCTTATTACCTAAGTTTATTACATCGTAACGGTTTAACGATCATCGCCTGTTTTCATAGTCGAGATCACTAGTTTATGCTTTGCACGTAGCAGTAACCATAACAAGACCATAAAAACTCCCACCGTTGACATGAAATCCATTCTGAATTATACTCTTACGGCCTACTGACATTGACACTCCTGGTGTAACCAGCTATATCTGCTAATGACTTTTATGACCTCTTAAAATTGTTTAATGCTCGTTTATTTGCCCCTCGTCAATCTTATCATCTTTCGCCGTGTCAAACAGCATATCGTTTTCTTAAGTGTATCTTAACTTGTAACATAGTACAATATCGGAAGTTTTACGTTTGTTTAATTTGAAGAAGTTAAATCGGAATAATTCAGCATCGAAGTTGGAGTACGGACTAGTAAAATTCGACTAGCCGTGTGCACTCCATGTAATTGCGGGCCGTTTGAACTCAGACTTCTTTCTTCACCTTTTTTCAGTGCCGGTGTTTTAGTGAAAGTGATCCAAAATACCCGGGATAATGAACTCGTACTTTGAGCAGACCGCGGGTGGCTTCTATGGAAGCCACCATCATCAAACAGGAGCGGCAAGTCAGCATCATGATCCAGCCACCGCAGCAGCGTATCGAAGCTTTCCACTCGGATTAGGTATGTCGCCTTACGCTTCGGCGCAGCATCATCATCACACATCATCCTCGTTAGGAATACACCCAGGTGGTGGAAGCAATACAAGACCACCTCAAGACTCGCCATATGACGCGAGCGTTGCGACGGCTTGCAAGCTTTATTCGACGACACCTGAAGCAACTGGTCATACTACATCTTCATATTCAACAACAGCAACGAAAGACTGTAAGCAACAAGATCAAACGTCGACCCATCAAAATGGTTATGCTGCGGTGATGGCAGCGGCAGCGGTCAAGGACGTTTGGCAGTCAGCGACCTCGGGAGCGAACAGCCAGAGTAATTCGGTCGTACGTCCCTCTGCGTGTACTCCAGAGAGTACAAGGGTTAGTAGCTACGGTGGTCTCGTAGGCGGTGATCCAGCATCGAGTCCTGGTAACAACAGTTCGTCAAGATCCCTCACGTCGTCTTGGAACACCTGCAGTTTAAACTCGTCCGCGAGTCAACCGGTCGCCACGCAACTACATCAGCAACCTACCAGCAACCATACCTTCTACCCCTGGATGGCTATAGCAGGTGAGTTTGCATTCATAAATGCTCTCTTATACGACTATTATCATAACAGCCACGATGAAATATAGGAGCCACTATGGCTAGGGGAAACGTGGGGAGCGACGACCACGTGGTCGGGAAGGCGTGGTGGATCAGGCTTGCCTGTCTGGTTATACCAGACTAAATTGTTAAAATTGCTTCCACGCGATGAAATTACCTAGAAGTTGTGCGGGATTATAGAATAGAATGTTTCACATGTATCACGAATAAATCTAAATGGATGAAAAATTTTCTGTTGCGTCCGCGTCAACGATGAGTTATTTCACCCTTCCTTTGTTTACAAAAAAGCGGAAGATGTAGATATACGTTCTATTCGACGAATATACAGCTTATCATGCTACCATGCCGAATGCGATGAAATTTTTTGCATAGTCTGTGCGTCGTTTTGAAATACGGCATGTCCATCATGAAATCCGAGATAACAGATTTACAATCGTTGACAAACTAAAAGCATTTCATTACCTTCTGGTCAAATAAATATGATGACAAAAATGATTAATAGCAACTAAAGTTTACTAAAGATTGAAGCCGTAAATATTAAAGCATCGTATATAATTAATAGAAATATTTCAAAATTTTTTTAATGTAAAATTAAAATTATTATATAAAAAATTAAAAATATTATTGTTGCTTTTAATGTAGTCAGTTTTCGTAGATTCTTAATTGCTGAACGCGAAAATTATTATTTGATAGCATAATAACGAATATAATAATAATAAATGTGTGCTTATAATTGCTTTTAAATTGCTAGTCTTACCCCCACATTTGCATACATTTTCGTATTAAATGTAAATTCCACAAGTTTTTTATTTCCATGTGTCAACGCGCACGGGCTATGTTGTGGAAAATCGGCCGTGTACCTTGGCAAAATTATGTCTGCTAGATAGGTAGAATGGAGTCAAGTGCGTGTAAAATCGTTGGGTACGTTGGGTATAATGGGGAAGTCCTCGTCCAATTGGGGGTTCAAGTGCCTTCCCCACTGTACTCACCCCACCGGAACCCCGAATTCCGGTAGTCAGCTGTTTCTAGCGATGTCTTTGTCCTTTTCATGCGAGAGAGATACTCTCGAATAACCTTCTGCTTTGCCGTTAGTAGATATATAATCAAGGCCTCATGGGTGATATCGCACTTTCGGTGAGACCTTTCTTTACTAACTCAGCTGAGACTAGGCCCTTAGAAAGCTAGCAGTTTTTTTTATATCTATTCTTTTTCTTTGCTCAAAACCGCTTCTAGCTCTTCCTTCTCGACGGGAATCTTCTTTATTATTTTTTTTTCGGTCCGATTTAAGGGTCATCTATTTTTTTCTTCATCTTCGACTACAAGAGATGTTTTACATATAAAGGAAGGAATTATGTTTTAAGAAACATTAAAATACTATTCGATGAATTTTATAGTGTATAAACTCTACAACATGAATTTCCATATTCTTTTTCAAGAAATAATTTTTAACATTTAAATGTATGTATATCTTGTCGTTATTATGTTATATTGTATTACTTAAAAAACTAATATTTCTTAAAAATTTCTGATTATTGATAGTTTATAAATCCTGAATTGTAGCATTTATTAAAAATACGCGAGTGTACACATATATGCATAAACGAAATTTTTACTTAAATCAACATTTTTTTTACTTATCATCTGTTTAAAGATTTAGAGGAATTACTTCCATTCATCTTTATTGTAATCAATTGAATGTTTCGGATCATTGCTTATGGCTTGCAAATTGCCTCGATGATACATGGAACGCAGTGATTGTAGGAATCGTAGGAATGAGTAAAAGCATTTGATCAGCCGCATACTCGTATAACAGGTTCTATGTACTCGCAGATTGAAAGTCGTTGACTCATTTCATACTCTCTAACAAGTGCTTTTCAATGTCGTTAAATCGAACACATAGGAAAATTTATCGATACAGGATTATGGATTAATTTGTCGTAGATTTGTAGTTAAATATAGAGCTATCAATGTCTATCGGCAATCATCTATCATTGGTTACGATGAATGATCCCAATTTATAACCTCGGCTGTAGAAAATTAATTTACACATCGTAGCTTCTATATTTTGAATAATATTTAGATTAGGTAATAAATTTATAATTTATCACTATATTGATACTATAAAGTTTCACGTTGCTTTTTACTATATAAAATGTCTAATTAACGCTTTAAAAATCTCTTTCACACATAAGATGCAAAATGTGACTATGTATTATAATTAAATCAGTATAATATAACTTATATTGTGGCATAATATAATGCTAGATATTACAAGTCTTACCATTTAAACCTTTACCGCAGTTATTACGAAATGCTAAAAATTGATGTATATGTCTATTGTCTCTATTTATTCTTTAAATACTTATCGCGGTAAAGATAATTATATAGCTAGAATGCATGCTAGTATGAAATACTGCATCTGTCGCTTAATTTATCGCGCTTTTAACTACACCTTTGTGTATCGTAAATGTATGATAAACGATTACGAGATCGATTATACGTTCAATTCATATAAATATGAAAATGGTAGATAGTCGTCCATAAAGTATAATATATTTTATATTAAAAAAAGTTATATTAAAAGAAGTAAGTTTATATAATTCTGTTTTTTTTTATGAAAAATATTTATAATATTATTAAATTACAACGTTTACGTACATATTGTCGTTATTTCTTTTTGTTAATTAGCATTTTATAAATCGCTTAGGAAACTAGCGCTTTATGGCGCGCGCGATAAAATTAATGTGTTATATGTAAAGAAGACAAATAAAAGTAGATATAGTATCATAAATCTACTTTTATTTGTCTTCTTTCTTGTAATGTATACTTAATACGCCTGTATCAATACGATTTTAATTTAATAACAGATACACATGACGATAAAAAATTAAAAATATAAAGATAATGTATTCATTAACTTAAGCAAAAAATATATAAATATTTAATCAACAAATAAAAGCATGACTATCGAAAATAGAAGTGGTATTTAATTTAAATAATTTTTTCATATATTTTGCAGATTTGTAGTTAGTAGAATTTGTAAATAGATTTCAGTTTAGTAAATACTATCCGTCTTTATATTTTAAATCCTTTTCTAATATTTTATATATAAATATTAAAATTAATTTTGTTCTATTCTTAATAGTAAAAATAGAAAATCTTTAAATTAAAAGCATTTTATCAGTAAATAATCTGCGATGCTAATAGCAATAGGAAATATATGTGTATATATATACCTTTCTTTATAGAGTTGATTCACTTTCTCAGGATATACTCAAACGCGAACAATATTTATCACTCCTCATTGAGGGGTGACTGCGTCTACAGGGTAATTAGAGGGCGACGATAAAGGCTGGGGTGCTATTTAGGCATCTCTTCATTTCAGTCTATTGAGAGCGAACCTCTTTTACGACACAAATCTAAAAAAAGATCTTTTTTAAAGCTACATTAAGAGATGATAACTTGATACAGGAATATTAATCAAGATAAATATGCCGGATGAACGTACCGTTAATATAGCTTCCGTTTTCCAAGTGTACATTCTGTACTTCCATTGAATTTAAATAAATGTTGATTAAAAAAATTAATATAATATAATTTAAAATTTTTGCAAATGATTCAGCGATTTAAATCATAATCATCTCTCAAGGAGATAAAAAAAAGAACTAAGATGGTAATCTATGTTAATTTTTATTTGAACAAGCACAATACATTTGTTACTATATAAATTACAAAAAGAAAATTAATATTACTTAGCACGTGATATAACTAAAAGGATATTTAACGAACCTTGAACTGCTCTGCCGAATTCCCGCGTAAAAGCCACGTGGTGACCGCGTCATTCCTGAGTTGGAAAGGAGCATAGTGCTACTTTCTGCAATACAACGGTTGCGAGTAGGTAGGTTACGTACCTCGGGGAGCAACCTCGTTCAATATAAAGTAACTAGGAACAACGCTGTAACCGTAACTTTGACGTTTACGACAACGAAATCGTGGCTCGGCTCGTTTACCCCTCCTTCTCAAGAAGGAACCCCCACTTGCTGCTATGGCCGTTTACGAGATTTGCCGGTAATACAGTGTTCTACTCTCGTACTACTGAAGATCAGCTCCAATCTTCAGGAATCGTAAGATTCCCTTTTTACGGAACAGAAATATTTATATTCCAGTTCAGCTTTGCAAATTTGAGATTTTCTTTACGCAATTTATTAGCATCATCACCTATAAAATAAATATGTCTATTAATTAAAAATACAAATAAACAAAATTATTCTTTTGATTGATATAAAGGATATCACATTTATTATCATCATAATTATCAGAATATCTTATTTTATAATGTTTTTATGTATTTTATAATGAAATTAAATTGATGATTAAGAGAATATAATGAAAAGAGAGAATACGATAAAAGTGGTATTCATCAATAAACCAGTTTGCTTTTATATCAATGTGTGTATCTTAAAATTAATTTTTGCGAATTATTAAAAAATTATATGACGGATATGCGTCGAGTGTAGGCGGTATATTGTACACAGGTGATCAAGGTTCGGATCTCTTCTATGTATAAAGGTGTACGAAACTCAAGCACATATAATACAGACCTCACACTATAGCATAGCGACCTAAAGAGGCAGCCCAAGTGAGTGCGTTTCTTGTATATGGAGAGAACCCTTTCCATGTGTTGCTCCGTTGGCCCGGATGAAGTATGACGTACGAGCCTCTCCGTATGACTTACTACGCCCTTTTTTCCCTTCTCCACGCCCGCCGCTCGTACTGTTCAATCGAAAAACATTGGGGTCTTCTTAAAAAATGCGCGCTCTTTAGTTACAATATGTGCCTTTCGACGAGGGAAAGTAAGATTATAACGCAGGAGATATTTCTGTACACGTGTATTATTATTATTATATCAACGTCATATCAGATGTTTGATGATCTTGAATATCCCAGAAATGAAAAGGTAAATATAGGCAACACATTAGTTATATTATTTCATAGTTGTTTCAAAAACTTCTGTATTATATTTTTATCTATTCTCCCATCACTTATGTATTAAATAAATTCTACATAAATTTTATCGCTGAGACTTTAAAAAATAATTAACAATATATAAAGATTAATGAAAATAACAGAATAAGAGATACAGAGGAGATATAGAGGAGATAAGTATAAGTTTTAAATAATCTAGCCATAATAAAGTTCCCATTTTTTGCTCATAACAATTAGTTTTATTAAGAAATATTCACGTTATTATTTGAAATGAATAAATGTATTCGTTCCGTTATCCAATTGTTGACACTGTACTAAACTCGTAATAATACTCGATGATTTTTTGTTTCTCTCGTTTTTTGCTAGATTCTGCTTTGCAAGACCGGCGGCATTAGTAAGAAATCATATATAATTAACCGGAAGCGCAAAGTGAAAAGCGAACGTCACGAGCGGCGTGACGAGGGATTAGCAAGAATACAATTTTCATAATTATTCCAGCATAATACCATTGCGAGTCGACCAATCAAGAAATTACTGTTGTATTCTGCAAGGTAGACTAGTTCCAAGTTCAACCTCGGCGCCATTAGTCGAGATGTGTGCTACAGGTACACCATATATGTGTATCTCACGGACTCTTCGCATTTTAATTTAAGCATCGCCTTGCGTTCAATCACGCTATTCGCGCTGTATATATTAAGTTCAACTTAAGGTATAATCTTTGATCGATCCTATCACCCGCGTCCTGTCCACGTCTTGCTTCTTCCTCTCGTAACTAGTAATTTTGACCCGCATGATGCTTCTCGAAGAACTTCAGTTTTAGCTTGTTATTGTTATTATGTTTAGATTTCGCTACACTTTTAGCATTAAAATAATAAATTTATATATATATATTTATATATATTTTTTTATACATACACACACACACACACACACACACACACACACACACACACACACACACACATATATACACACATACATACAGTCCAAACAAACAATTTGAATAAACTATATAATCGCCTAGCTTGAAGTAGAAACATTCAAACTTCAAATTCAAAAGGACAAGTGTTGACAATTTGAACGAAACTGTTTGATCGATTCTCAATGTTTATAGATTCGACTATTTAAGACAGATATTAAGAAAATCTTGAATGAAAATTATTATTCTTTGCAAAGAGGAATAATTGTCTTCTTTTTCTCTTTTCACAAAATGCACTGTAACTTCATTTTAGTTATCTATCTCTCCTTTTGAGATATTATATGGCGAGAAAACTGTCGAAGTACATCCTGTTAGTTGTAATCTTTTCAATTACGCACGAACTCCTTGCGTTTACGAATTATGATGAGAATGAAAAAATGTACATGGGCACAAGCGTAACGTGCGCGGGCGCCGAGGCGTTGAGGCGCTGATCGGTACATCGTGCCACTATAGTGGCTGCCAGGGTTCTCAATTTGATGGACGAGCTGTTCACATTTACAGCTCATGCACTAGCCTGACTTTATATATACTGACAACAATCGTACGCTACCTCACCATTTTGGAGATTTCATGATGTAGAAATTATTGTTAGCAGTCAGTATTAATTCTCGTATATTGCCATCAGTGTCTGTTTCGATTCATTAATTACGCCAGGCTTCTAATATGAGAAACATGCGTGGACATTATCATAGGAATCTGTTATACAGTTACCTAACTATGTTCATTAAGTCTTGTACATCTCTTTAGAATTTGTGTACGTCAGCAAGTATTTTTTAAAAAGTTTATTAAATGAAAATTACATCTACAATGAGATCAAAAAAGAATTCATACAAGGAAATGTTATAAAAAAAGTCTAATTTGTAAAAAATAAATATTAATTAGCAATTTTATACAATGAATACATTCTGTTCTACATACAAAACAAACGAGTTTCGCATGTATTTCTGATTTTAGAAGCTAAATTTCGTCTAATACTTTTTGAGCATTCAAACAATACAATTTTTAATTTTCGCTTTTTTTCAGATGATATATTTTGTATAATTAATACGTATCTTTTTGGTATATATAATTTTAAGAAACATATTTTATATTTCTATTTTATTCTTTATGAATATATTGTTAATTATCTAATAAGAAATGATCAATTAAATATCGAATCAACGTCAAATTGATGTTGAAATCATCGTATTTATATCGATATATGACATCAATTCGATTTCTCGTTGGATAATATTTACTTTTTAAAAATAAAGTTTTTTTAAAAAATATTTTCTTTGTACTTTTTGCATTCACACATATATATTTTTTTTCATATTTTTATCATATTTTTCATTAACTTCAAGGATTTGAAGTTAGAAATATTTCCTTTTTAAATTGTCTAATTGCAGATATTTAACTATTAGCAAGTCAGAGATGTAGCATTGACGAAATGTGTATATAGACTAAAATTTTATAGGTAAATATAAATATATACAATATACATCGATATGGCTGAAATAAATGGGTACTTTGTATCAGTGCGCGCTTTGAAGAATGTGTTTAGTTGTTCGGCGATTGGAACGAGTGTACCGCCAAACAAAAGCTATGTCTAGCCACAGCCGCGAAGAAAGATGGATACATGGTGAAATAATTGATTCGAAAGCGTTCTTGCATATGTTCTTCACAGTTTTTGTCTGTTGGTTATGGATAAAATCATTATACAGCTAAATAGGTACATTCTCTGAAGTACTCAGATTTGTTAAAAAAATCAAAATTTATTTTAATGTAATCTTTTTAAATTGTAAGTATCAGCGATTATTAATAAATTAGCGATATTTAATAAATGATACTTTAATATAGCTTTTTAATTTGCTCATTAGTTGAGAATTAATATGTTTGTTGTTTTATCGACAAAATATGCATTTGATCAATTCATACAATTTCATCAATAAATTTTTTAAACATTTTTTAAAAATATAAAAAACAGTTCTTCCTAATTTTTTCTTAATTATTATTTACTTTATTGCTTTATCTTTCATATTATTGTCGCATTAGTATCGAAGAATCACTGATGTAGTCCTTCAACTTAAAACATGTTGAAATCGAGTTATTATACTGACAACCGCACGAAAAATATTTTCGGGACACGTTTCACCTGCGTTTCTTCTTTATTTTTCTTTCGTCTCACGTATCAATGTATCTGCGAAGTATAGGCTTGATGCGTCGGTATTTAATTAATGCGCAATGACATAATTGAATCCGTTGATATTGCCAAATAGTCTTCCATGTTCATAACTCACACAACACTTTTTGTACCAACAAACTCGCTCACCGTTCTTCCCGTCTGCCTCGATGGGCAGCCATTACGAACAGCACCTGCCACTCTGGCTGCGACCTGACCACAATGTACTACTATCCCCATCATTGGGGGAACATTCTTGTCAGTGTTCAGCGATCTTGCCAACGCAATTTAACGAGTCTTAAGAAATTAAATCTGTGTATATAACAAGAAAATTGATATAAAACCTAATTTTTTTATGTTATTATTATATATATGCCATTCTTTTGTCATTATTTATAAATGATTGTTTATATATATCTTTATCATTATTTTGGAATCCATTTTTATTTTTATTTTTAAATATTACATAAAAATATCGCGTATTTATCGTTTCGTTTATTGCGACAATAAATTTTCATCAAGGAATATATATGAATTTATATATTTGTAATTTATTATTTATAAAAAACTTTTTTTATACAACATTAAACAATTTATCATTTTTCTATATATGTTATTCTATATATATATGTTATATTGTAATAAACAATGATTAAATTCGTCATGTAAAAATTTTATGATTTGTTTTTAGATGTACTGATATTAAAAGAAATATTTACAAGAAGAAAATAACATACAGTCATAGATTCTTTTTCGATATATTTCATTAAGAATTATGTCGAAAACCCAAACTGAAGACATACATTAAAGTCAAATAGTAGGCAAATAAAGAGATTTTAAAATTAAGAAGTTTTTGCTTGACATCTAAGCAATTCTTTTGAAAGAACGGAAGGTTGCGGACAGATAAATTATGTCCGACCTATCTTTCCATTTGTCTTCGATCTTCAATAGTGCAGTAGATGCCTAAATTTCGAGCAGTCATTTTTGTACATGGCTAGAATATCTAAAATGATTATTTAATTATAGCGACAACAGCAAATTATAATTGATAAAAATTTCATTAAAAAATAAATGATAAATACAAGCACTAGGAATTACTCGATTGATAAGAGAAATCTAGTTGAAAGAGTTGAGAGACTCAATCGTGTCAGTGAAACTATGAATGAACAATCTGTGAAACTGAGATTCTAATCTGAAAGTGCTTTTTGCTAATGAAAATGTACGATACATGAACATTTGTAGTGAAATTATATATTCGTCACGTGCGCCTATTTTATCAGTATGCGTAGAGAGCGTTAGAGAACAGAAAGAGAGACAGACAGTCAGTCGGCAACATTGTGTAGCGATTAAGCGTTCGAATGGAGCATTATGTAACTCAGCGACGTCACGTTGCTCAACTGCCATGCATATACTCGCGCATATGCACACATATATAATACATACACTCGTGTAAAAGTTATGACGTATTGCCTCTACGACATATTTATTAAGCACTACGAAGATATTAGACTGGTGCGAATCGCCGTTATATGATCAAGTATGGACAAGCATTTGTTGTGCACCATTAGCTCCGATAATTTACAGCTTCTGTTACTGTCCTCCTTACGCCTCCACATTTTTTTAAATCTTGTTTCTGCCTTTTGTCCTGTCTGGGGCATGATATCTAGCTTGCGAGATCTTTTAAGATTATAATAAACGATGATTATTTTTATCGCAGTAAATTGCATGTACGTATGATTCATGTTATTTTTACTGTTGAGAGAGACGTAACATATGTGTATTTCCATGCATTTTGTAAGTTGTTTAATGAAACGCAATTCTTCCGCGGAATTAGAAACACAGATGAAATAATCTCGATGAAAATTAAACTGTGCAAGTATTCTCAATGATATAATAGTTAATCGTAAAATTATAAACTGTTCGTTAGAAATGGCGATATAACAACCACACATACGACAGAATTTTTATTTTATGAAGCAGGTTTTCTCTAGGAATGCACGCACACATTCGTTTATTTGATTTATAGGCCAGCTAAAAGTGGTTTTGCCATCCGAGCGTATGTTATATATTTCAATAAATATTCTATGCTGGAGCAATTATGTCTTTAGAAAACTATCTTTATACTTTCTTTTGATATGCAAAAAAATTTAGATATTTTTAAATAGAAATATTGAAAAAAAATGAATGAAAGTTTTTTTATTGTGTAAATAAAATTTATTTTAAAAATAGAATTTTTTTCTTCAGTATTAATTTGCTAAATTAATTATTGTGAAATATACTCAAGAAAAAATAAATAGAGATGAATAAATTAGGACGTATAAAACATATACACATAATACAAAATATTTACAATAATAATAGGAGCAGCAAGATTTATTTTTATTTTTTTTTTGTATTTGTTTCAAATCTAAAGCCTAAAAATTTTTTCTGTAAATAACGTAATAATAACCCAGAAATTTACGTAAGATCTTAGATAGTACTACAATTCACCTTAGTCGGCAATAAAATTGGCGGGTCAGGCACGTTCGTCCTTCAAATTGTCGTTTTACACGACAAGAAGAGAAGCACAGGTACAAAACTAATACTATCAAAGCACACTGGTATCTATGGTTTCCCTGACAACTAAACATCGTTTCCACGACGACGGTGGATAGGAACCGTTAGGTTTTTTTTACGAAAAAAGTCATAAAATAAGCGGTCAAAGCCGACGACAATGAAACATAACTTTTACTTTCCATCTTCTTTTGGGGTACCTTTTAGATCCACCCGAATCTCTATCCGACCTGTCTACAAACCCGCCAGTTCAACTCAATCCGTCGTCGATGCTTCATCGATAGCTGCCTCTAACGGAGAAGTGTGTAGTCGAGAATTTGATTTATCTCAGCATTTTTCAATAGATTATATCAACATTTTGTCTGTGTTTACGTGATGAAACAGTCGAGAGTGTACATCAAGAATGTTATATATCAATATTATATGTGCTTTAAAAAAAGTGAAATTATATTATACAATCGTTTTTTTTTTCTTTTTTTTAGTGCAGATGAATATTTCATTTTACAAACCAATTCTAGCTGTACGATTTCGCTGTTACACTTCATCAGGATATCTGTTCAAATGCTTAAAAATAATGTCTACAATTCTGTATATGCTATTAGTTTAATTGATTAATTGATTAATTGATTAATTAAGAGGGGAAAGATAACTTTTGGTATGTTTACACAAATATCTGTCGCGTAAGCAAGGTTGATTGAACGCGAACCGAACCGCACCATGATCTTGGACAGTACCGACGCAAATACATTGCGCTCCGCCTACGAAGATTTATGACGTAACCCGGCATGTGAGTGCAGTGAGTTAGAATCGCGCCAGTCAGCACATGCGCGTGAGAGAAGTGAGTCGCAGAAAAACGGATTTAAATGCGATTCAAATCGAAGTAGAGCCGTGCGCGGAGCGGTGCTCTCCGGTGATAATCAGTATCGTTCATCGGCTTTGTTCGGCATACACGAATTCTCATTCCCCAAGCCCGCGAGCGTCGCGGATTGTGCCTTATGTAACTGGGGTGGGTGGTCTGCGGCTCGGAAACACCTCTTTCCAGCTCCCACCACGCGAACCTGCGGCATAATCGGTGCCCAGTAGAGTATCCTTACGGCCTCGCGATGTATCTTCCAAGTAGCAATTTTCTCTTTTCGTACTTATCTTTGTTTGATAAAAATTAAAAACGTGGTCGCGAGCGATAAAATCACCCTACAGGGTTTAACGTGCCGCGCCACAGTACTCGGCTTTTTTTGTTTCTCGCTTTTGTTAACAGTCTCAGTGGTAGTACTCCATCGCGTATATTGTATATATTTCATTCCATACAACATTCCAATTTGTTCTTTAAATCATACCTATAGGTTTGTCGACATTGCGTTTCGCGAGCAATACAGCACTCGTTTTAGCGTATTTTTTTTTTTTTTTTTTTTTTAATAGTCGCACGGACATGACGGAGTAGAAATCAATGATAATCTCGGGGCAATACCTCTTTTCGAATATCCTGGATCAACTAGTAGAATGCGTATTCGACATACACGTGTTAAAAAGATTGTTTTTTTTTCGTGACCCATTTCCCGTTTTTCACACGAAAATTCCCCCATTACGTCCTGTATAATTTTTCGCATCAGGGGTATATCGATGTAGTCGAACGATATTGGAACGTATATACGCGCATATAACATGCGGTTACCGTGTTGCCCTATGCCACATCATCGTGCATCGAAATTGGTATTCAGACTGTCGATCGCTCATTACTTACTCTCCGTAACTAAAATTACATCTCTCACGTTTTCTCTCTCCCCTAGCCGTTCGCGGTGGCGTTTACGTGTGCACGCGAGGGCGCGCGCCCATGCATACCGGGCGTTTTCCTGACACGCATGTATCTCGAATCCAACCATTTCGACTATCCTATCGACGTTGTTAATAACAAGATCACGAACTGGTTCGGCGCATGATTCGATTCTTTTCTTTACCTCGAGGAAATATCCGGTCAAATCATACCATCCAAAATCTTCTCGCGGATATCGAGACTGAATACAGAGCTAAACGCCAATTTAACCGGCAAAACTTGAAATTTGCTACTTTCGTAAATACTACTTTCGGTAAAATATATGTGTCGGGCGTAAATTCGTGAATTCTCCTTGTTCTCGCTCCAAACAGATTTCCTTTCGTAAAATATATTTCGACTAGTTAATCGCTTTTTGTTATATCTCTCGACGTTTTTTCTTTGTTTATGTAACTCTTCTCTGATCATCTATGTATTATTATCTGTTTTTGCGTCAGAATCGTAGGCTCATAATTCTCTTGAGCGCCATCTTTTTCTTTCTCCATTACATTTTCGCATCATCGTTTCCCTTTCGGTCACAAAGTACGCTACTATAGACTTTCTTATATCTTATTCGTTTTTTACGCCACTCTGTTTTGCTGTCCCTACGCCCATCCTCTCTCGTGCACTTCTCTCCACACTCATTATTTTCTCGTCTACGTTTTGCTTTTATATCCGTCAATTCCATATTTTCTTTTTCTCGCGGCACAGCCAATCCTTCTCTTCTACATCGTGTTTTCGCGTCTCCATTCTTCCTTTTACCAACCTCGGTTCATCTTCCTCCCATTGCCATTTTTATTTCGTTTTCTCTGCCGCGCGCCAAGCTTCTCTCTACCTACCGCGCGTATCTGTATGAGAGAATCGAATCTTGGATGCTATGGAAAACACAATGAGAGAGAGCAAGCGAGATGGCGGAATGTAAACCAGTTATGCCGTGTACACCCTTTGGTTAAACCAAAACTGAGTAGTTTTATGGCGCCGATCTGTCTTGCCGTGTTATAACGAGTTCGTGACTCGACATAATATGATAACCCCACCCCAAATGCGTCGGACTCTCGTACAGAATCGCGGGAGCGCACTAGAAGAGGCAGTAGAGACTGTGGTAATAAAGAGTGCGTGGCGGAAGAAATGACAAACCGCCAACAGTGACTCTTCCTCATAGCAGGTATAGAGAAACAGCGATTGTTAATTTGCCTTTAACAGTCATTGTTTAATCTCGGAATGATTTGATCAAATCATTCCGGACAAATTTCTATATAATTTCTGTATCAAATTTATTAAATTTGTAGAGTTTTTTATTCCTAATATATCCAGTGAATTTTGTGTTGAGTAACGACTATCATTTAAATTGAAGGCTATTATAAATTAACAGCTAATGATAAGTATCTTAACATATTACATTCGTGCAAGGTTGCGGAAATTACTACAAGAAATGGGAGGATGAGGGATGTGGGTAATAAGGAATGTATAACGGAAGAGGGCAAACCGCCAACAGTGGCTCTTCTTCGACACTACCAGCTAAGATTCGACAAGAATATTCTTCATGAATCTGTATCAGTAACTGCATCTCTTATCGCTTATCGTGAAATTAGCATTGTACTGTAATAACTTTATCTCAATTAATTGACATGTTATACATTCATAATTGAATTTTCTTTTAAAGTTAATACTGATAAATTGTCGCAAGTCTTGTTATCATATTTAATATCTTAGTTTTGAATATATAATTATATATTTGCATTAAATTTATGTATACAATTATTTTTCCTCGAAGAAAGAGAAAAATGATTGTTTATTATATTATTATATTATTAATTATTATTCAATAATCTTATTAAATTATTAATGCATTCTATAAGAGATCGAGAAATTTATGTGTTAATAATTGTTAAAAATTTTAGATTTATGATGAAATATTTAAATATGATGTGAAATGAGTACCAATACTCCATGAGATTATTGAATAATAATGAAGCCTTGTCGACTTTGATTTTTTCCGCGTCTTGTCCTGCAAGAACATGCAATATAATCCCCTCGCAAAACGTGAGACTGTCTAGACAACACTCTGATGACAATAATGACGATCATTATGGTAACAACACCAATTATAATAACATATTATTTCACGAGAAATAATTTCTGCTCAAGATGGCTTCGATAAATGCTCTCGAATTTTGTCAATGATAATGATATAAAATATTATTGTATAATATATTTTATCTTCTATCAAAAAATCTCATCTTATAATAATTTTGTGTATATATTTATATATTAATTATTGCTTATTAATTATGCTCAAGATTAGCATATTTTGTTTATTTAATTATAAAAATTGTATCTGTTCACATTTCATAGATGTCATCATAGATGTTAAAACATCCTTTTGTATATTCTTTCCATATATTTCATAAAATCTACATTACACGAAGTCTATTGAATTCTAGCATTAAAATAAAAGTGCATTATCATTAATAAATACAAAATAATTTTGATTTTATTTATACATAAAATAAATAAAAGATCAACGCCGAATTTCCGATTATTATTTTATAATTGTGACTACTTGCAACAAGGTACAAGTGTACAGCAAAAGGAATATGCATACGAAAGTGTTTTTACAATCAGTAACTCAGTGAACGAAGGCGCGTGCGCGCTTTACAGCCGGCATACCAAAGAACACGGGCATAAACATTGTTGCAGGATACGCACGAGGGACAAAGAGGCACGTGGTGGCGGCACAGAAAGGGACGGGAATTAAGATGGACGGTGCCAATCGTATGCTAATAGAGCGGTCTTTTATTTTCTCCCTTTACTAGTTTGGGGAAGTAACCCGCGGACGTTCAGTCGCGCGCCGAAGCGGTCGAAGTGCAGTCTATATCGAGTAGTATAAAGTATCGTACGAACGTACCGGGTTTTTTTTCTGAAGGAAGAAAGAAATGTAGTAGTAACTATATGTGAATCACGATGAAATCTTGAGTGTGAAAATAGGTGTTCCGATGTGCGTGCGTTGGGTTTTTTTTTTTGCGAAAAAGGTCCCTATAATATTCGCATGTAATATTTAATGTAGCAATATACATTATCGTTACAATCTTATTTCATAATGTAATAATTGATGTCAATATATTAATGTGAATTGATATTGAAATTCGATTTCATTTAATTTCCAAAAACAGATTGTTAGAAAGACATTGTTAATTTAAATTTGAGTTTATTTATTTACAAAATATAATTAAGTTTAAATGTAAAAACAGGTAAATTTATTACTTTATTATATTTTTGTAGAGACGCATTTTTTTGTTTTATGAATTAAATGGAATATTTTGTATCAAACATTATCATATTACATCGAGTCACGAGTCTTATTTTTTTGGTCCTTTGGTGAAACACATTATTGCAGTTATATCATTGCGAAACATTTTCAGAATAGAATGACAAGCAACAAGTTTCTTCCTCTCCAAAATCAATATCTATATTTCTTAGCTTTTAAATTAATCGTTGTTATTTTTTTTTACATTTGTTTTTTTATAAGAGATAAAATAATCATCACGCTAATAAAATATCTATGTTCCATCATCGATTTTGAATGCATTTTGCAGAAGAAATAATTTTCTACAATAACCAGTCAGCAGTTTTTTTTCTTTTGCTATCCCATACACGAGGAGCCATTATAGAAACTTGTTTTTATGGGTCTAGAGTGCCGTTAGTGTGACTATCTACCTTCGCTCAAAACGATGTTCTCTTTTATTCAATGTTTCCTAAATAGTCAAATTATGCTGTAACACGAAGTGGCAAATGCAATCTATCTTACATAATAAATATCTAATAACGTGCTTATCGTGGAAGATTAAATAATTTTGATTTCAAAAGGATGAAATGATATAATATGAAATGAATATTATTTTTTGTTCGGTACAAAAATAAACATAAATGAATGTAAAAATTATTTTGTTAACGTAATAATTAGAGATATAAAATTTTATAAAAGATTTTCTTATGCAACCGAAGTTACATAATAGTTACTATTTAAAAAGTATATAGTATATATAGTATATGATACTATTTAAAAAGAATATATTTAAGAAAGAATGCACATATATATCTTGTTCTATACATATTCTGTATTATGTTATTTCTGTATTAATATAAATGTCGATCCGTAGTACATAGTTGCGGTTTTAGTTGCAGACTTACGATCTCATGTGGAATAATAAATCATCCTTGATGAACACGTTAATGATATCTTCTCATTTGAATGCCAGTCTCATACGTGTAAAGTTATTGATGCCATCGAACCATCGGGGAAACGATCCGGGAATCCGTCCATCATTGATTTCCCCCACTAAACAAGTCGGACGATCCTTTCTCCCATAGGCCTCTGGGTCTTCGAAGCCATCGACCATGACCAGACGCAGGCGTTCCTTTATCTTCTCCAATGCTTCATTGCAATAACGCTTTACACGAAAATATATTTAAACGTATAATAGCTTATACTGATTAATATCATTTAATTTCCTGTCAATCAAAACAAAAAAAAAATACAATTTTCAATAAATTTTTTTATTGCGAAAATAAATATTATAATCTTTACTAAAATATTTGTTTATGCTTTTTATATTTTATTGAATTAATGAATTTTATTGAGTTAAATGGTTAGAGTTATCATTAAAATTATTTTATTAACGATGTAATAAAAAAATATTGATAAGATATTGACAAGATTTAATTTATTTTTGGAATTAATAATTATATTTATAATCAGAATTTTTCAAAACTAAAATAAAGTACCACGTATTAAGTACTTGAGCAATTCAAGCGGGATTGCAGATCCTGATCCGCACGCCACTTAAAATCGAACGCGCATCTTATTATCCATGTCTGCGGTATTAATCCTAGGTCTGGCCCATGATGCAGCTACACTTAACCTACCCTTTCATCTGTGGAAATGCGCTGGATCTTTGCATAATTTTACCCTCATGCGGACTATTATATTTTTCTTTTATTAAATCCTGTATTAAATCCTATAATATCGATACTTGATTTTTCGTAAAAGAAAATGTTATTTAAATAAAATACATAAATAATTAGAAAAGTTAAAAAACGCATTTCCGACAAAGAGATATAAATTATTTTGAGAGATATAAATTTTCAGCTATTATCTAATCTGCTTCGAACTAATAAATTTTTTTATTCGTGTGTAGTATATGTAGTATATACATTTGAGTAAATATATATTAATGCTATCATGAGAAATTAAATTGTATCGTCCTAATTTAAACTAAATTTCACAGCCAGATTTAGCATGTAAATGACTGTAAGTGGCATGGGGAATGCTGCAAATGAATCGACCAGACGGAGGTTGGAAGATTAATTTGTGACGATATCTGGAAAAGTCGCATCTCTAGCACGGTGAATTCTCCCACAGACGGGTGGTAATCGTAGAGTTGAAGCAGCATTATCGCCGCAGACCGTCCCTTGTATGCCCACTAAATCTGCAAAATAACGGCCGGAATGTATGGAGGTGTCTAATGTAACTGACCGTCCTTTGGCCTATATTAGGTTGCGTTCGTTGCCCTTCATGTGCGTGATATTCGGAAATTTTAATGGTGTTTGCTCCGTTAGCCGGGAACTCATCGCGTATTTATTTTTCGTCGGTAGACTTCCATTATCTGAATAACCCACTGCACGAATACACTTATGTAAAGTTGCAATAAACTAGAAGATCTGAAATTTTTGTTGGATACATTGCTATCGTGCAATTTTCATAAAAAGATAAGGTTTATATAGTACGATATGCAAGAAATGGCCATTTTAATTCTGCAAATTAATTTTGCGGAGAGTTCATAATTTATAATATAAAATCTCAAGCATGAATAATATCGGTAGAACTTGGGAATAATGTAAATATTAAAAATACATAAACGAAAGTTTCAATATGCTCACAGTAAGTCTCGAGTGCAATATTAACAGCTTGTTTTCTGCACGTTCGATTGCTTGATGCTTATATCTGAAACGTGCATCAAATTAGCGCCTCGGATAACTACGCGCTCGGAAGAACGACGTGAAGGCGGAAAGAAAAACGAGACACGAGCGCGCGAGAAACAAAAGGGGAAAGTGAAATGTGATACGTTGTTTCTTCGGTCACAATATTGACTGCACTTAGGTCGACGAGATTTAGGTGACTTCCCTCGTGGATGGGAAAGAGGTAGATAAATGGTTAGTAAGTGCGATTGTGGAGTTTAGAGGGGTAGGCCTTCCCTTTAAATTTGCTTAAAGCCGATGCTGAGTTTATTAGGGGTATCCGTGTGTATGGTTAGACCATGAATCCATTCTCGATTTACGAGGCAAGCTAAATTTCTATTGTCTATTTATTGCTATGGGAAAAGCATAAACAAGAATAAAAAAAAGAATACATTCAATATACAAATGTTCTTTCTAACAATCTTCGTAAAACTTAATTTCCGCTAACCAAAGTTCGTGTGACGAGTATTATAAATTAGTTTCTCCAAGACGAGCGTTACTATACGATCCGCATTTTACTCCAGCTATATAATCGTTATTGCTCCAATCTCTCGAATTGTGAACTTCGGGTCATCGAGAATTACTCGTACGGACAATGGCTGATGGGTTTGCCCTATTATATCCTTCCGAAGGTTCTGACAACGATTTTGTGGTTAAACGCGGATCAAATTGCTATAAGACCTGCGGCTTTCCTTGCTACAGCAAGTTACCGAGAGTATTATCAGAAGAAGTACAAAATCTTCGACATGTTTCTGTTTGGCGTAATGACCGTACGTCGCACGTACTATCGCGTAGAAAACTTGTGCGTATCCAAAGATATTACTCTGACCACCAAGATAAGTCTAGTTCTAGATTTTTTCGATCATTCTCTCTGATTCTTCGTTCTTCTTCGTTGAATTCAGAAGTGTAGATTATCGATACTATCGGCAAATATTACTTTATCGTTTATTATAGACAGGTCTATATCTTCTATCATTTTATTCGTATTTGGAACGATGTGTAGTGAGCGTAAAATTACCACTATTATCGTGCCCATTGATTTTTGTCAACCGCAGACGATTGCATTTTAATTTTTTTCCTTCCGTTTATATTTGTTTAGGTAACATCAAATAGACAATTTGATAACTGGATAATTTTAGAAATTTCTCTTATTAGGAATAGATCCATAGCTCATGGACATAAATACGAAACTACGTTCGTTTCTCATCGATCGCTCTGATCTGCGT
The DNA here is from genome assembly GCF_001594045.1 of Atta colombica. Lineage (NCBI taxonomy): Eukaryota > Metazoa > Arthropoda > Insecta > Hymenoptera > Formicidae > Atta > Atta colombica. The sequence continues at coordinate 219,965 of NW_017259453.1, forward strand.
GCCGATTACGGTTAATTTAATTCAGTCAGTTATCTTTGGATGATTACAGAGCTGGAGTAATGCATTACTTTGAGCACAGCCTTCCTCCGTTTTTGGAAAATTACTGTCTTTGAAAACGTTCTACTGAGCGCATTACCTTCGCACATTTACAACGGATAATTTAAGACATTTTTTAAATTTAGTAAATGCAAATAACTAGCTAGGACATTCGAGAAGTACATGCTATTTTGTCAGTACTTAAAGATTTAATCAAAATAATATAACGCTGCGGGGCAGTACCAAGAATATCTCGATGAATTTCAAAAAGAACTGACCGGTTCGTGTGTACGTGTGGTATGTGTTTTAGATTTGTGTGAAAAATTTGAATTTCTCCACGATATAAATTAATACATATCAAACCTCGATATAATCTTTTTCTTTCATACTTTATATTAAAATATTTTAAAATCTCGAAGTAAAATTTTTCCAGTTGATCGAAAGATTACCCCGATTACAATTACCCCGAAGGGCCGCTTTATGCCGATTACAAGGTCACACCGACGTTTAACCTAATTTCAAAAGCCGTGTTGTATTTATGCACTGGGCAGCGTGAGCGAGATTAAGCAGATTAGCCCTTGTCCGGGTCGGAGAAACCATTTACGTCATCATCGATTTTGTAACAAGATTGCGTGAAGAATATTTATACAATTTCGCGCGCACGTTAAATTTACATAACAATAATAGAAAAACTTTAGGACAATGTATATTATTTAATTTGTTTAACACATTTATAATTTACTATCTTTTCTCGCGAACGTTATAAAGTTAGGAGTGTAATTTATGGCGTTTTCTTCTCGACGAAAGCGATCGAGAAGCGTTCCTCTCGACTCCTTATTTTTTTGCATATTGATAACAACCCAGTTAATGATCGTTAGTGCACGTTAGTCAGCGGCTACAGTCCTACATCTAGAGAGACTATAGGCGGCGCGGGCGTATCAACTCCTCTTGGTCGGGGGCCGTCTCATTATCCGTGCTCCGATGGTACCATGCTGTGAGCTCGCAAACCCCCTATAGTCGAACTCGTATTATATTCGTATCTCGAAGTTTAAGTTGGTATATTTTCAACATCTGACAACAAGTCATGCTCTGTACTCGAAATTGGAAATGGTATCATGCACTACATTACGCTTTTTCAATGAAATTTTTCTCTGTTTGATTTCATTATGTATTATATTAAGATTCATCAAAGAACCTCCTGTCGAAAGAGAAATTTAGTTAGATTCTGATTTTGCATTAATTTTGTATTTTTCTTAGCTTATTATTTTCTTAATTTTATGATGCTATTATATTGAGTAATTAAATTATTGTTTTACAAAAATAATACACTCCATATTTAATGCATTGAAGCGGAATATTATTATAATTTTAATAACTTTCCCACATCCTTTAGCATTCTTTCAACACTTCCTAAATTTATTATAATTTCGTTATCTATGCACGCGGATAGAATTCCACGGCACGTTTAAGTGCCTATAGGCAAAGCAACTAAGGTAACGCACCCTGTGGTGGCCTTTGGTTTCTCGAACGAACGAAGGATGATGCATGGCGATACACGCATACCCCTCTCCCTTTTTCTCCTTTCTCTCCCTATTCCATGCCGCCCTCCTTTCTGCTCCTACCTGGCATCGGGCACTCCACCTTCCATCGGAACACAACCATCCAAAAATAATAACGATAATAATAACAATAAAAATAACAAAAAAAAGAGAGAGAAAGAGGGGGACTAGAGAAATTATTCCTGTTACGTTACATTCCTTCTGTTGGAACTCGTCGGACCACCCCGAATACGATACTAACGCAGCATATATGGGACTTTAACAAGATATAATTTGCTTTTTTTCATATTGGGTGCTCCACTTGTCTCTTTTGTATGTAAATGTTGTCCATAAATGTTTATTTTATTAATCTGTGTGAACTGGGCAAAGCAATGTTCCACCCGAAGTGGAGTATGTTTATGTCGGTAATTATTAGTACATTTTCGCAATTTAAATCGATATCAAACAGACAAATAGAAGGCTACTAACCTTCTAAATATCGCTTGTCTGCATTAATAGACTGACGGAATACTTTAAGTGAGCTTCACATTTCGGAGGACAATTTGGTCACTTTCCAGAAAGATTGGCGGAATTCCAACGTCGTCGGAATTAACAATTCATTTGAATCAGTGCAAAAATATTATTTTACCATACGAATCTCTCTCTCTCTCTCTCTCTCTCTCTCTCTCTCTCTCTCTCTCTCTCTCTTTGGATGAAGTCCTATGAATCCATAATATTTTTTACTGTTTTATATATATATATCTCAAAATTTAAGTTTTATTTCGTTGCGATATACTATCGACACAAATGCGAAATTCCAAACAGTATGATACATTTTATATTCTCAATTGTTTTGATCGATGTTTTCTCGGATCGAGGGAAATACGAGTGACGGCACTGTCACATTTAAATATTTATATCTATATTTTAATATATTTTGTTATGCTTCGGAAGGCTATAAATATCTTTCTGTCATACTACTCGTTTGTAAAATATGGAGACTGGTTTGCGCTCGTGCAATCTTGATAATAATATATTTCTGTATTCCGTTTTTTACTGATACATCTCTCACCACAATTTTTTAAATCTCGTATGCAGTTTGCGTATATGTATGTATGTGTGTGTCCTCAAGCATTTTATAATTAAAGTGTGGAAGTGTAATGCAATGCTAGGTGCATAATCAGTGTACTATCATCATTTGAATAATGCAAACCCATGTTACATTACACCTTCAGCATGCAATATAATTACTTTCTTTTTTAAACAATTATTGCCAAGAATAAATACATATGATTTTCAAATATTTCTTTTTGTATTATCTTTATGCACGACACCTATGTTATTCTGTCATCCTCATTTGTTCCACTTTATAAGTAATTGATTTTTACATATACATATTAGATTTATATATATAGTGTAATATTCCAAAGAATTTATTCATATAAACATATAAAGATATAACAATTATCTAGTATTATTAAATAAATAAACTAACTGAATGCATTAACAATAAATAATATTTCTTTTTATTCGTTTCACATAATACATGTAATTTCATTTATGTATTTTTTTGCTTTACGATCTATTATGCTTTCATTATTCAGATATAATTGCAAATTAATTAACCGTTCAAAAGAACATTGATAAGAAGTTGAAATTATATTACGAACACACGGAACACATGATTCGCACTGATATGTGCGTAACATGTTTGGGCTTGATTGATTTTTAAGCAGGAACACCAATGTGTTTCGCTTTTGCGTGGAACGAAAATGGTCGGATCACGTGACAGTATTGAGCACGTGTGCATGCATACGTGGAACACGGGAGGTAGGTACCGAACAACACGCGATCGCCGCTTATAAGCCCTTACGGTATAAATTATTGTGATTTCTTTCGAGTAACCCTTGCTTATAGGGATGCATCGGCCGATCGGCCGACCGATATGCCACAACATCAAAGAGCTCGCACGATTCTCCGGCAGTTTCAACCTTGAGATTTCGGACGAAGATCTTCATGTAGCATTCGATCTTATATTCATCGGCGTTCACACGTACATATTTAGCGATTTATTTACCTATAAAGTTTAGTATAAACTCTAAGCAAAACATGTAAATACGTTATTATAAATACCGAAGCCAAGTATAAAAAACACATAAATATAAAATAATATATGTGAATTATGTGAAACGCACAGAAAGAAATATTATTTATTGTTAATGCATTCAGTTAGTCAATAATTAATTTATTTAATAATACTAGATAATGATAGATGTTATATTAAGTTATAAATATAAATTTTATTATATCTTTATGAAATAATGATGAAATAATGATATTATTGATAAAGGAGATCACAGAGAAGTGACACACTGACAATACAATCTTACAAACTTAAAATAATTATAGATTATAATTTAATGTGTATATAAAGATAAAATTAATAATTCAAATTAATAATTAAATAATAAAATTAATAATTCAACATAAGAATTAAGAACTTATAATTATATATTATAAGTATTATAATGTTTATATATACATAATTAGTGTTATATGTTGAATTAATATATTATAAATATTATATTTCGTTATCTTAAAATTTTTAAATTACATTAATAATTTCATTATTCGTTTACTTATTTATTATTTTAACATTAAGAAATATTGAATATTACTTTGTGTAAAATATTCAAATAACACACTCATATGTTAAATTAATACAAATATATTAAAACTTAAATATATTAAAACTTATTAACATAAAAACAACAGGAATGGTTGTTATGTAAATGTACAATTATAAATTATTAACATGACCGGTTGTAACACAAATATAAAATATTTTTTACTTTGTGTAAATAATTTTGTATTTGCATGCTACATTTTGCTTCTCTCGCTCTACGAGCTATTCTCGTGTTCTGCCAATTCCATTAATCGCAAGATCGATTAACAGTGTTTCAATGAGTACCTGATGGGAGTTCAGAGTAAGAAGCGCATCGTCGTAGGCAATAACTCGCCATTACAGGAACGATATGCGAGAAAAAGAACAAACATATCCGAGATGTACCTAGAATCACTTTCTTGCTGGAGAGAAGCGGTGGAATGGTACATATAGAAGGCGGGCTTTAGACGGTTCACAAATCATCCGCATGCATCATGCCGCAATTACACGACGAGGGTTCATTTAAATCCGATAAATACTAAGCCGCTCATTGTATCGTGCCATCTGGTGGACGTGTTCTATACTTTGTTCATGTATCCACAAAATCGGCCCGGAGGTCCGTGCCTTTTAAGGAGCATCCTTTAAACTCATATTTATTACTTCACTATAGATATTCAGATAATAAATTTCGAGATATGTAAAATTAAATTTATTATGTTACATTTTTATATTTATATTTATATATAAATTTGTTATATCAGATATATCAGATTAAATTTTCATAAATTCTTTACATTCGTCGTATTGAATAAGAAAAAAAAAGAAAGATGTATACAGTTTGTCGTATAAGATAGATAGGTAATATTATTTTTATATGATTCTTTTAACATTAAAATTTTTCATCACTTAGAAAATTATTGAATAGATTATTAAATAGATATATTGAATAGATTCTCTATCATATCGAATATAAAGTTACAACACATATAAAGTAATACATAGTTGAACCACCACAAAAACACATCAAAAATAGTAAACATAATCTAAGGCTATAAATTGTTGTTTGTTCTCAACGTATTAAATTTCCGATAGTAAATTTCCCACATGATTTCTTTCATCATCGAGCGATAAGTATCAGATAGCAAATAGCAGTGGAAACAAAAATTGGTGTTTCGATAAGAGATTTGATTCGCCCCGCGGAGCGATTCGTTTTGCCATGACGCTTCAAACGTGTACCACATGGATGCTCATCGCATAGTGCATCGCGACGGGCGCGGATGTTTTTAAATCTCCCCGGAGCCTGGCATCGGAGATTTATCGCTGTGGCCAGTCCCTTTGGAACGTGCGTGCCTGCGCACATGCGTTAATTGCGCGACGCGAAATGCCGAAGGGTGAGGAAGGGTAAGCAGCGAAGTTATTTGCAGTGGCGAAAGTACTTGTGTTCACCGATCGGCCAGTGGCGAAACCTGCGGAAGGTCAAGGACTGGTATGAAGATCACTGACCGAGGAATAGCCATTTTCAAATTTCATTTAGCGTCCGTAAAATCAAACTTAATTATCCAATTTAATTTATTTGATACGCTTTAAATATTATTTAGGACCTGATATAATTTTTTTAAATAAATTTATATGATGGTACTTATTGTGAAATAATTGTTAGAATATATATATATATATA
>NW_017259453.1:226014-227267 GCF_001594045.1 Atta colombica
ATATATATATATATATATATATAATAAAAAATAATTCTTTTAGTGGTAACGCCCATTATATAGCTAAAACCAGTGAAGTAGAGAAAAGAAAGAGAAAGACACATTGCAAAAAGAAATATAAAAAAGAGGAAGATGCGTGTGAATATGGGTGGATAGAGAACGAGGCTAGTATTGCGGATGAAGTTTGGTATGCGTGAGAATTCTGGGTGCGAATGGATAGCCAGCGTCACGCCATGCGGTCCCACGAAAAGTTATAGTTACTGCTAGGCAATAAACGAAGGAAAAAGAGAAGAGCACCCGTCTAAAAATAATATTACATTTTATGGACAGCCTAATTTTGTCGCAGGTTGAAAGCGCCGCTACGGAGGCTTATAAATGCCTATAACAACCTCTGTTATACGATCTCATCAATGAATTCTCTACAACCGGAAGGTATTCGGCGTGAGTCTCGGCGATTTCTAATTACCTCATTAAAGAAGATCGTTTACGAAGAAAACGAGATTAGAAATATATCGCTACCGGTTTCGACATTTTTGTTTTTATTACATCCAAAATGCCATTGATTGCTATTGGAGCTGATTAGTTGGCGCAACCCGTTTAGAGTGTTGAAATTCCGTGTTCCACTTTTACTCCTTTCTCACAATTGACCTTTAAAGGACATCGCTTTGCTCTTTTTATACCTATTTCCTATTCAAATTGTTCACAAAATCGCATTTTTTTTCAGAAATTTGTATGAGAAATAAAAATTACTTTAAAAATCTGTCAGAATGTTTTAAAATTATATGTATCTAAATATTTATCATAAAATATACAGAACTTCTATTTATATCTCTGATTTGCACAAAATTATTTAGACATATGTAAAAATATATATATATACATTTGATACATTTATATTTGAAATTTTTATTAAATAATTGTACATTTTTATTTTAAATTTTGAAAATAATTTACTTTTAATAATTTTAAGCGAAAAAACAGAAACATATAATTAAATGAAATGATATCGCTCATATAAAAAAGACAAAATGAGCAGTAGAATTGTATATGTTTGGATGAAAGGGTATCGGGTGTGGCCGTGAAGACATAGGCGCCATCTATACAGTATATCATGCATTATAGTAAACTATGTCTTCAAAAGTTTTCAGTCGATAATATCATTTGTAATAAAAGAAAAACTTTTTTTGAAATATGAAAAGAAAATATTTTTTGATGATTTAAACTATGTAGCTTTATATTAAATGATAGAGAAT
>NW_017259453.1:227517-233044 GCF_001594045.1 Atta colombica
TTTAAAAATAAAAAAAATAATTAAAATCGTAGAAAATATTATTCCTTTATCAATAGTATCATGAAATACTTGACAGTTGTGGACATTATTGTTTCATTAAATTTTTATTTAAAAGAATAGAGATATAAAATAAAGAAACTTCTTAATGATACATGTAGTAACGTTCAGAACTGATTCTTAAACGATTCAATTTCACTAATTTGCAAGAAGTTTAATGATTTACGTAGAGAGTACAAAGTATCCCTTGATGTTATGATTATATTAAAAAACACAGTTCAAACACTCTTGGATAGAGAAGGGGCAGGCCTTTCATCCGTGGGAACCACCCTTATGGCCATACTTAAATCCAACATGGCTTTTCCATTCTTAATGGAACATCGTAAGTCCTCGAGATTCGTAGGTAGGAATCAGCGTGACAGTACATCTCGAATCTTAACGCGCATACAACCGTTGGAATTCGAGAGGTGAGATAAGTCGCGATTGGACGCGTGAGTAAGCGACATGGCGCTTCGTTAGTCCGGTTGTCTCGAAAAATGTTCTGTCGGGATGTAAGATTTATATACGTATGTTCTAAGTGTGTGTGATCGACTATCGTCGATTGTTTCGTTAGCGGAATGCAATGGCCATCGTTCGGCACTCTGATTACTATCGCATAATGTGTCTTTCGAAACAAAAAAGGTCTTCTAACATGGTCGCCTATAAATCACCTATTATGAAATATAAGGTAATAAATGAATATACATTGAGTATATTTTATCATTTCTATATATACTAATAAATATACGTTTAGACTAATAAATATAGAAATTAAATATAGAATTAATTTATTTTTATAATATATGAATAAAAATATATTATTATTATAATATATCCGAAAATATAATACTTTTACTAAAAAGAAAATTGATGAAAGCAATTGATAACTTAAAAAAGCAATTCTGATCTCTTATCAAGATGATTGCTCGTTTTAGACGTTCATTATTTAGTTCTACTAGCCATCTTGATCTGCTTTACGAACATGCTAACTAACTAAGCAAAGGAAATTTACATTGCTAATTGCGTGGACATGCGAATGTAATGGCATGAACAATGCTTTAAGGGACTCAAACTCTCCCTCCTAAAGCTTGAGGACTGAACATCGTATTCGATGATTTGTTGTAAGAAGTTTCAACACGTGAAATAGATTTGCAATGCTTACGTTATATTCTTCGAAATGTATACTATTAATTTATAATTATATACAATTTTTATTCTTATTGCATTCTTAAACATATTATTCTTCTGTAGTAATTTGTGAGAAGCGTCACGTGCGATTTCATTTAATTTAGTCTCCCTAGTGTGTAAAATAATGCGCCCATTTGGTAGGATAATTACGTTCGAAGAAAAGGGGTTTAGCTATATCGTACTCCAGGAAAGGAATGCTTATACCTTAGGGTAGGAAAGAAGATGCTCACTATTTACGTTACATAAATACAACATGCCTTCGTAATTCCTACATTCCTTTGCAATTAAAAAGTTACTGAAAGTTGTATAAAGTTTCATTAGATAATTCTTGTATAAAAGTTATAAAAAAGATTCATCAAAATACAAATATTTTTAAACATAATTAATTATATAATGGAAATTATATAATGGAAATTAAGAACAATATAAAAATATATTTTATTTAAAAAAAAATGGAAAAATCGAAACTTTAAAATATTTTATTAAATAATAAAGTATAGAGTATCATCAGCAAAGCATAATGATAAGGATCGCATACTTACTCTATAATATAATAAAACTGCAATAGTCCAACTTTAGGAATTGTTATTTGATAGCATAATAATCTTGGATGAAAGCGGTTCGTATCTGGAGGCAACCGAAGATGGTGCGGCTATATTCCAGGGTAAACAAGAAGACGCGTACAGTTTACGATAACGCGTAAATATCATGGGCGTCCCCAACTTTTACGAACCCTTTCCCAAGGCGGTACGGGGGTGAGAATAGAAGTTTGTGGTGACTGGGCATGGCCCTTTATACACTTCTACAGAGTCTAACGCTCGGTACTTACTTCGGTATATCTTTGCCGGCCGGCGGTAGATGCGAGCTTTAACTCTTCCACCGCCTGCAGCCGGGAAATAAAACATTGCGCGAAGAAACTTCGCCCCAGCGCGTTTTACTTTTTTTTTTTTGACGGAGTTGCATTATGCCTGAGTTTTTACCAAATGCGACGGCATTTTGCTTCAGCGAAATTTTTCACACACCAGGATATTTACGCACCGAATAATTCGAGGTTGAGTTTAGTTTTTTCATTGTGTAATAGATAATATATTATTTGTATATTATTAAATAAGAGCTAATTTAAATTATACTCGTTGCAATACTTTAATCGGATTTGCAGATTTTTTGTTTTAAAATTCTTCGTGCAATAATTGCATCAATTTATCACGTACTGAAAAGTACCGCTGGCTATTAAACAAACCGTTTCGCATGGAAAACGAATTGCCAAAAGCAGACAAGAGAGATGTATGCGATAAAAACATCATGGGCTATTAAAGATATTAAGAGTCGACATAATTTTGGCACGCGGCTTATTGTATACATACGTATGTCTACACGCATTTACGGTGTATCTGTATATAAGTACTAAGCGCCGTAACTTTCAGATACGCTATTCGACATAATATTGCAGAAGCGGTAGTGTATTATGCGCGACTAGAAGTTCTAGTATATAAAAGTCGGTTTATGTTACATAGAGGGGTAGGTAGACGCAACTCTGCCTCGCGGTGTATATACGACGCTATTCAGTCTCTCGTCTCCATTCCGGTTTGCTCACCAATGAATCGAGCGTTCTGTTTCTTTCGTCGTTGGTCTCCGTGCATTCGTATAGAGTAAACCAAAGTGTACAACCGAATGGCTGAAAGTTCTGATAGTAGACAAAAATGTATCTGGAGTTCCGGCGTTCTTATTTCCGCGCGTAGCGGATCATGAGACAAGTTGGACAACGATATGGTACCGGCATACAAATAACAGCTAGAGAAGTTTGAGAAATAGGAAGATATGTTAGGCTGAAATTTACGTGTTAGAATGGCCTATCCAGGATTTAACATTTATATGTGTTACCAATGCATCGTAAAACAAGTCGTGTTTACACGAGATGTTAAAATTCCGAGGCGAAATGGAATTATATATGAGTTTCGTGCAGTTGGCACCGATTGTATTAAAACGTTTTGACGAGGAACGTTTTGCGGATATTATTGTCACGCATTCAGTGACACAAAAAACGATTTGAGCTTACGTACCCATAAGTATGGTGGCAATGTTGCACAAACATAAATGGTCGGAAACGTGACTGCGCAACTAACAGTCCGACACGCACGTGCACCGCCTTTTCGCATATCCGTAACATTAAGTGCGTTTCTGACCTACAGATGAAGTTATAATTAGACACAGGACTCGTGCAAAAATACGAGTTGTTTCACGAGCGTGGATTACTAATAATTTTATATATTAGCAATCTGCACGATAATGGAATTTGCTTTTCTGGAGTTTATCATCCATACATTTAGATTTAAAAAATAGGGATATGATTTGATTACAACCAGTTAATATAACAATCGATAGAATTATCGAGATCATTTAAATGCACGTTGAAGGAAAATGTATCACCCTATTCGCAAAGACCGCAATAAAGGATGATGGGGGAGAATAACTTTGTAGAAGGCGCAAGCGTATAAGGAGATGCTGGGGGTACGGAGATGGATATAAGGAATTGCACGGGGTAGTAGTCACGAGCCGCGATGTGTTACCAGCCGATCCCTTGCGAAGGGTAGGAAGCAATTATAACACTAAATTAAGGACGAGGAAAATTTGGTAATTAGGGGGATTCAAAAGGGATAAAGTTGGATGGTCGTTTTTCCTCCGCCAGATTCTTTGGAAGCTACCAGACATTAGGGTCTCCGGTAACTAGAAGTAGAAGGGTAACCAAAGAGAGGATGAGGAAGTCAATTTTTATAGCGTCCTTATTCTGTGACAATTTTTATAGCGGTCTTTATTCTACGACAATTTTTAAATCACCGATTGAAAGAATGTTTTATATTATTTTTATTTATTCATATTGCAATTGTCTGGTATGTTAGATCCAGCATGATAGGCGGTAAAACGCGCATTCTACACATTCAGACCACAGAATTGCGACGTTTTACGCGCTGACGCGCCGCTGTCCGTCATGATGGGCGCCACGTAGCGCGAACCACGAATCCCCGCGACCGAACCCCCGCAGGCAGCAGAATATATCTCCGTTGGATTACACCGGGCTACCAATAGGATAAACACAAGCACACGATGCGAGTTGCAAGAGAAAGAGGAGGGGGGACGAGAGTGAGAAAGATACTGAGAGAATGAAATGGAATGAATGAGAGAGAAAGAGACGGGTGACTTGTGTAGTGGAAATGTGTGCAGAGGGTGGTAGATGGCAGAGATGGTAGTTTGGGGGTAGGGGAATCGTTGAACTACACAGGGATGGGGATTGGAGGTCGATGCGTGCAGGCATTGCGATCCGTCAGACCGGGTAAACCAAAAGCATAAATTTAATAGGTTTCACCCCCTTCTTTGAGCTTTATGGCGTCACCGAATTTCCCATTAAATAAACAAGCGCAATGTTCATTACTGGGCACCGATTCTCGCATAATTTCAACCAATGTCATTGCACGACGCGAGAAATTGTCTCGAGAACAATTTAGGGTTCCGATATTTGACGATATTTTATAAAAAATTTATTATAATATTAATTTAGTGTTGCAGAACATTTATATTGCACTTGATTTATCTGTAATCGTATGTGATTATTTATCAATTAACACTAAAATAGTTGTGACTTCTAACATTGCGTAACTTGTCAAATAATGTTCGACACGTTCTAAAAATTATTATTATCCTTATATTCTTTGGAAGAGCCTTTTAAAATTTTTTTCTCCCATAAATTTCGATCAAAAACGGACAATTATCGTACACATGAGCTTTATGTACGTGAACCACTGTAACTCCTGCTTGCTGATAATTAGCGCATCCATCAGCCGCAGCAAGCCGCCAGCTAATGCCGATCGTACGTTATCGTTATCATGGTCTCCCCATTTTGCCCCACTGTACTGCACCTCCGCCAAAACCACCTCCTTCTCTTCTACCCCCTCGGATTCGTCCATTTGTGCATGGTGTGTACAAGAGCTACCAACGGTGACACCAGCAGAACTGGTTTCCGACCGAGCCTATGCTTTCCAATCCTATACAGGCAACGCATGAGCTGTCGATACCGTCAATAATCTAATAACCATTCCGATGTGTCGTAAGTCAACGGTCTGCAGAGTTTCATCGGTATCCAGTACGGAAGCAATAACGCAGATCTTTTTAGATTATCGATTCATTGGATAAACAGAGGAAAGGCTGGACCGCTAAAAAACCAAAGACATCGCGCTACAAATAGAAATATGAAATTTCATTGATTTATTATCCTGTCGCAAGCCATTCTGGACGAAGGTCATCTGCACAT
>NW_017259453.1:233144-240559 GCF_001594045.1 Atta colombica
CTAATATGCCCCGAGTTATTTTCTTCGATAGATTGTGTTTTTTTAACGTTATTCTCTAACTCTCTAAACGTCTCCAGAAATACTAATTTTATTTAAATTGCATCATGGATAGTAAAAATCGTATTGGAATTTCGTTGTTACAAAAAAAAAATTAAATTAAATTGAAAATAAAATATCGTATTATGTGTCATGGAAATTTCGTATTTGCGCGTTTCGAAAAGCAATTCCATGTTTACACAAAGCATACATATTTAAAAGTACCCGTTTCAATCGCGCGAGATTAAGCTATTACATCAACATCCAATGTGTTTTTCTCATCTCGACAAGAATTTTGTGTATGTGACGGAATGTTCATCACCGAGCTACTAAATCCATTTTGTATGTAGGTAAATAGCGAATAGTGTTGTCATCAATATATCGTCGAACTAACCTATGTACCTTTTTTTTTTGGTCTAAACTATTGACTCCAGTTTTAATGAAAGAGATATAAGTCACGCGCGGAACGTAAATTGCACGTTCACGAAATACGAAACAATTTGAGTACGACCAAATTGCAGAAATGGTAGTCGAAGTGTAATATAGCGGGCCACTATTTTTCGCTTTCGCGTTCGATGGCCTGTGTACGCGCTAAATTGCCGCAATCTTCTATCGTCGACATTATCTCCTCGCACGCGGCTGGACCATATCGAGTATATTTGCTCACGTGTAAGGTACGGCCATGCGTCCCGGGAGTGCGCGTATGTATACAGATCCTTTCTCCCTTTCCTCTCCCTCCTCCCCCTTCTGCTAGTGGTTACCTACTTAAGTTAGATATTATCGGACAGAGGAGGCGATTCGATTGCGTGTAGCGGAGCATGGTATAGCGCTGATATAGAACTATACTAAACAGGTCGTAGATCAAGTCAGTTAGTTATAACAGCAATCCCACCCCTTTCTCTCCCTTCCTCTGTCTCTCCGTCGCTGAACCAATTCCCGCTGGTATTCTGGATCATTTGGCGGCCCGCGGCCGTGAGATGCGCGCATGCACCAGCAACAATGCACTATCATGATTATATAATCCACTCTACGACAGAATCCGTGATAATCGGAAAAACGAATCAGATCATCGATATAAAATACAGCCACGATGAGCGTTTTCTGTTTTATTCTGTATTTTTATCGCGTAATAATTCGGCGCCAAACAAATAACGACAAATTCGGTGTATGGAATCGAAAATCGAAATGATTTGTTGTCGACAAAAATAAAACGGGAGATTGAACTCTCGTGATTAAATGCAAGTAAGGAACGTCTTTTATTAATATGAAATATCTCTTTTTTTGTTATAGGTAAGACTAATATTATTAAACTACATAAGATGGACTTAAGATGAATTCTGGTTATAAGGTGAGTTCTTTTTTTTCAATGTATAATCTGCTCAAGAATTCCTTTTGTCTTCTCAAACTGGATTTATAGGAAAGTAGAAAATTTTTTTTTTAAATGTACCCTATTTGAATTCGAGCCACATGAAGATGTTGTATTTCCCATTCTTTTTAAGTCTCGTTGAATTCTTCTCTGTCTCGGTCGAGACATTCCCATGCGACATGAGAGGTGAGCTTCGAAGAATAAAGAGTCGTGGAGTGAGTTTTCATCCCGGGGAGTCGGATAGAATCCTCCCTCGCGAGAGAAGAACAGAGAAGAATCACATAGAACAGCTGCGAGTGCCTTAGTGATGCCACGGAAGGACGACGTCTGTTTTTTTAAGGGCTTTCACGAAAACGCGCGCAGAGATATAGAGAGCGCGAAAAGAGAAAGTGTACGAAACGATGCCTTCGAGGGTGATCAATAAATATTGGCTCTCGGGGGTGAAATTGGGGTAGCTGAGTACGACTATGCCGATAGGAGATGAGAGGAAAAGAGAGAAAGAGAGAGGACAGTCATACTGCTGCGGTTGCCGCCCCTTTCCTATGGCACACGACGTATGGCAGAAATAACCACTTGGTATATAGGCAATGGAGAATCGCTCACGAATCGTAATTCCCTCAGTCGTGATCGATACTTACTTTAAGCTCCTCGACTACAAAACCGAAAGGCAGGGATTGACCTGATTTATGGAAAAGCTCGCGACGCGGGTGCCGTAAAAAGATGAAATTTCGGTATATCGTGATCCTCCACGTTCGAGCAGAATCATGATTCAGCGTTTGTTAGATGTCTAATTTAACAAATAGAAAAGAGATAATCTCTAAAATTAAACATTATATAAAATTATAACAGTATGTATAAGAGCCGTAAGTTAACATATTAGAACAATGATTTCAATAATGACTTGTAACAGTTATTGAATTGTCACGAAATGATAATTAATGAAAGAGCTATGCCTACAGATTATCGATAATTTTTATTGGAAGATTAATGTTTCCCATTTGTTTTTTTTTCCCACATAAAAGCCATTTTTATATTTCTAAAATTTTAAGATCCTACAAAAATTACGTATATTCCATTGTTTTTTTTTTATATATAATTTGTACAAGAAATTTTCCATGAATTTTTGTAGGATGATAATGTGCTCATTTCCTATCTCGCTCAATTGTCTCTGCCGTTTTCGAGTTGCTGCTAAATAGAAATCCTCGTACCCTGGTGGTAGAGCGGTTTCCGTGGATTCGGTTAGAATTTGGATGAGGAAGCTGGATGCTTCCCGAGGCGTGAAATGGCTGCGTTAACCACTTGCACGAGCGCACTCTAGACGAGGAAAGGGGCGGATACTTTCCGCTCTTCTTTCTCTTCTACGTGACGCAGCAAAACGCTAACTTTATACTTGTAAGATTTTCCATGAGTTTGAAAGATATGCAAAACAATGCTATCTCCTGTTCTGCATAAAATATGTCTTAATCACAAGATTAATTTTTTAATAAATTTTACGTTTTTGCATTAATTTTCGTTATTTCTATTGTATATACGTGGATTAATGAATGTCAATTTCAAACTATCTATACAATATATTGGGTTGTTTGGAAAGTTCGTGCCGATTAAAATTTAAATTTTAGTATACATTTATTTATTAAATTAAAATTTTCTGCATTTCAATTTTCCTTCAACATGAACTTTCCGGACAACCCAATATTTTTTATATTTTTAATATTTCAATTTTCCATTCTTTGCTATGAAAATATATACAATTAGTTGTATTGTTTATGAATTTTTTTTGCAAATTTTAATTCGACGATTAAAATCAAAATGGTTCTAGCCATTTCTTATTTATGGTTCGAGGAGAATATTAGAATTTTAGAATATGTGTGCTTTTCTGGCATTGGCATTTGGAGGATTTAGCAAGTCTCTTCCGAAAAATCGTCATTCTTCTTTCTTCCCTTGCCACCTTCCTCTGTTTTCGGGATTACCCCTGAACACGTGGATAGCAATATCATCGTACGGATCTCACGAGGAGATATAAGACGAAAGTTATGTGCTTCGCTATGCGCGAGGGAATCGTACATCAGCAGTCGGACGTCTGCGGGGACGTAGAAACGAACGTGAACGAACGAAGAACTACCATCGCCGCCCCGCCAACCCCCTTTCGTTCTTTCACGTCCCCTCTTCCCAAGGAAACCGACCTCCATCTCCTTACCAACCTCTCTACTCCGACTTCATCTATTTCCCTCTCCTATTTTCTCTCACTAACGTTCGCATTTTGCTGTCTTTTCGAATTCGCTGTGACGCTTATTTATATATATATATATATATATATATGTGTGTGTATGTATATATACACGTAAATCTTTTATATATTTCTCTATGTGCCTGCTGATGTGTATATGCGTTCAATATGCTGTATGTATTATTGGTATTCCTTACATGTAAAATATCAAAGCAAGCACATACGGCGACAGGTGCATAAGCATTTGTGTATACAATACTGGGTGTGGCAGCCGTAGTGAACTATTATTTTAGTCGATAGAGATATGTTATGATCTTTCAAGGACCGGAAAGTCAGAAGTATATTACCTATTCTTGTATTGCGAGAAATAGTTGAATTCTCGGTTGAATTGTATGCTGTGCGATGCGAAAGGAAAGCTATTTCTTTCAAAGTCATGTGTTAAGAATTGTATGTCAGTATTTATTTCTTTTACATTTCTTCTACTCATAAAGAACATTGAGACAATATCAGATAAATAAAAAATAGAAAAAGATATTTTGAATCTCAAAATACGAAATGCAAAATTTTTTAAGAGATAATTTGATGTTTTATTAAATGTAACAAAAATGATTTATTTATTTATTCTTTTTTGGAAAAAATTTTACCACGATTACTCTAAGATCTTTATAAAATCTTTTTTCATGTATCTTATGTCTTTTCGAAACTTAATACAAAAAATACAGTGTGATTCACTGTCGCTAATTTTATGCGATTGAGAAAATTAAGAGTAGCGAATGCTGTTTCAATCTCACTGGGGACCATCCTATTTTTCGTTGGTGGCACGTGAATTAAGTCCCTTCGCTATCTTCAGTCCTCACGTAAATTACGCGACGTTCCGTGGAGAGAAATAGCTGCCTCTTCTTTTCCCCGCACTCTTTCTACTTTATTTACATATAGATACGAAAGCCATTGAGCTGGCAGGAAAGTACTTCCCTCTTTGTGACTTGATTTATTCAACATCGATAAAATTTGCCTAGTCAGAATTATCACCAAGTTTGCATCAATCACGAATATCGTGTTGAATATTTTCTATATTATTTTCGAATAATGTAAATAAAGCTTGCAGCTGTGTGTCTATCATTAATTTTCTTATTTTGTTCTTTTTTTTCGAATATATGTATAATTTTCATATAACAAATAATTTAAGTATTTATAAAATAAATAAATAAAATTCACATTTATCTCAATTTTATTGATATGAAACAGTATATGATATGAAATAATATCAGAGAAATATTACTCTTACTCCCTGAAAATATATATAATAGTACATAACAATTATTTATATACAAAAATTCCTAATCAAAGAATTAAATAAGTTGTAGTCAAAAGTGTGGAAATATTTTTAACATTCATTGTGTCAATAGAAAATTCTGTATTTTCGTATTAGATTCAGCATCCAAACGGGCAAGCGTATTATGAACACACACATAAACATCCCTTGGCGTTATCAGTTGTCGGACGCCGGGGTGCCGGATATTGTCGCATCCTCCGTTTTGCTCTCTCGACTCCGCAAAACGGAGTAAGCGAGATATGTTGTTGGAACAAAATATAGGAAGGCAGGGCAGAATGGAATAGTGCAAACTAAGTCACAGATTTAATTATCTGTCTCTGACGATCGTATTGCTTATAGGAAAAACGCTGACACAGATATAAGTTATTACTGACGTTTCCATTATTTTTATAAGATGTACATGACGTATAATTTGCGAATTTTACGTTATTATTTCGAATTTTTACATGTATATCACGAAATTTAGTACTTTCTTTTCAAAAAATAGAATATTTGTTTTGTAAGATTTATGCAAGAATATTTTATGAATAGCAAGAAATATTAGATAGGCATAAGAAAAGCATTTTTTCTGAACAATAAATGTGAAACTTCGATAGCGTTTAAATTATTTGTCCTTTTTTACCTGAAAGCAGATTTCTCAGAATGAACCGACAAAAAACATCCAACCTTCACTTTTTTTATGATCTTAAGATTTTCAATATTTTTTTTCAACCGAAGTAAAACTAAATGTTTTTATCGAAGAACTCGTAAAAAACGAAACAGACATTTTCCGAGTGAAAGTTTTTCTTATTAAAGATAGACTTTGCTATTTTTTTGTACAAAAAATATTTAGTGTAGAGAAAGTTTTGGGATGTAGTCGGCGCGTTTTATTACTTTTCGGATATTATGTTTTTATTACGTCGATTTTGTTGGAAAATTACCATTCTGTTCTAAAAATTTTGTCTTTTTAGATAATATGTTACTAACTTTTTGTATATTAAAAATTAATGACACATAGAAAATAAAAAAATGTATTTTCTATGGAATTATTGTAACATTTTAATTAAACTGACGCATTTTATTTAATTGTCTTATTATTTGCAAATGTTTTTATAAGTTTATAAATACAACATAAGTTTATAATTTTATATTTTACACGCAATCTAAGGAGATATCTCTCATAGTTTTGTTTTTAAAATTATATATTTTAAAATACACTGTTCAAGCAATGCTCAAGTCTCATTGCTAAGGATTAATAATAAATTAGGAATTACAACACTCAACAAACAATAATTTAAAAATTAAAAAGATAGTGAATTATTTTTAATTGATTATCTGTACACGGAGAAAAATGTATATTAATAGTTAATATATCTGCTTTGCTGTAAAAATATAAAAATTTTTTGTATTGGGTAATAAATATTTCTTCATAGTTAAGATATATATAGACATAATCAATTGAAAATCATCAATTTATTGCGAAAGTACCCAAAATTACTCATAAATCACAAGTATTAATTTTAAAGCTTACTTTATTAGTAGTTAATATATTTATTCTCGTCCAGAAGTTCAGTATTTTTCAGTATTAGCTATATATAGCAATGATTATGATAATAATAAAAACGTGAAGATTTTCATGCGAATATCAATAATACGTACATCAATAATAATAATATATCAATTCTTGTCCGGAATTTAAGTATTTTTATATATATTTTTCAAATATTATTTATTAAATCTTTAAGATACCCACAAATACATACAATATTATACCTACTTAATTAATTTACAAAAATTACATTTTTTAAACAATTATATTGGAAATTTAATTAATAAAGAATATATATTATATTATTCGAAATATCTAACTTTGACCGTGATGATGGCGTTCTCTCGTATTTGATATATTTTTTAAGAATTATTTGTTATTGTTATCGTATATTTTTATAAATTAATAATTACGAAGAATATATTTAATTACTCAAGATTTATTTTATATTATATCAATATTTATATGTTAAACAACTTTTATTCAATATATGAGAAAAATTAAATGCTCATGTAACATTAATTATGCATATTAATAATTAATATATAAATTTTTTCTCTAGTATTTCAATGTTTTTGTGAGTGCCTTTTGATTATTAATTACTATATTAATTATTTGCAATAAACATGTCTACGCTGTGTGCCGTGAACGGAATCTTTTAGAATTGTCTATGCTTAACGATCGTGAAGACTCACGCTATGAACGAATGATATATTAACTATTAATATACCCATCTTTATTTCAGATATATTAATCTTAATATATAATATTACATTTGTAGGAAATTATATTTTTATTTTTACTTAATAACTGAAAATTTTCATTGAACTCTATATGTATATTTATAAACAATTTGTACGTGAGTTTTAATAGAAATATTATCTCTCTTTGACAAAAAAAAATTTTATATATACATATATATATA
>NW_017259453.1:240659-269558 GCF_001594045.1 Atta colombica
TAAATTTGTATATAAATTATATAAATTAATATAAATTTGTGTGTGTGTATGTGTGTGAGAGAGAAAGAAAGAGAAGAGAAAAGAAGTACAAAAAAATTAGCTTCAATATACACGTAATTTCATAAAAATGAATACCTTTAATATATAGGTTTATTATTATATCACAAATTCATATTAACATTTATACATTTCTGACAAAGAAATCAAGTTCAAATTTATGATAAATTAATAATTATTAAAGATTTTTTCAGTGTTTAACTTTTTATTTATACTATTGTAATTTTATACTATTGTAATTTAAAATTAATATTTTATTTAATTTATCGGAACGAAATATTATCTAACATTTTGAATATTATTAAAGAAGAAAAATTAATCAATTGATATAAATTGAAATATTTCGAAAATTGTACAATGTATATAATTTCCAAACAATTACACTTTCTTCTAAGAATGTGTTTCAAAATCGTCCCTAATATAATTAAGCGCAAAGATTATTTCGCTTCGTATGTATGAAGCGTGCCGAAGGGTGGGCATATGGGGCTTGAAAGAGTTAAATCGTGGTCGGTGTGGGACGAGCTAGCGACGAGCAAATAATCGAGTTTAATTGCAAAACCGTCGGAATGATTTAATTACGCTGTACAACGTTGTCGGATATATATTATATACCACTGGCATGTACACATATATCTCCAATCTTCCTTTTTACCCTTCTGGGATACCTAATAATAAGTGAAGAGTCGTTCTATGTATAGTATTGCATGCTCATTTTCTCGTATATTGAATCAAAGTTGTTTGACAAATATTAATATAATATAAAATAGATCTTGAATAATTAAATATATTCTTCGTAATTATTAATTTACAAAAATATACAGTAACAATAATAAATCATTCTTAAAAAATGTATCAAGTACGATATAGAACGCTAACATCACAGTCAAAGTTAGATGTTTCGAATAATACAATATATATTCTTTATTAATTAAATTTCCGATGATTGCTTAAAAAATATATTTTTAGTAAATTAATTAAATATAATATTTTTACAGTATTAATGTCACTTTATAGTAGAAGATGCATTTTAAAATAATGAAAATGACGATAATTGAATTTCTTATAAAAATTTTAAGTAAATTTTGAAGTAATTAAGCAAACAAATTTCTTATCTCCTTCTCGCTAATGATCTCCAAGGAGATTCTTAAAAAAGAAGCTTTTAAAAAGAATCAAGACAATAGAATTTTGTTACTTATAAAAGAAGCTTTACTGAGGGAATAATACTTGGCTTGATTTATGACAGCTTTTATGTATTCTGCTCACGCGCTATGCACAAGTGTATGCATACGTGTATACATGACATCGAGTCGCAACTGTAGTTAGACATTATCGCAACGATCATGAGAAAGAGGACTGACTGGAGTTTTTCCAGTTGGATTCGTTTGCATTATTACACATATCAAAAACCGAGTCTATTACGTATCCCTTAGTATCCAGTTTCTTTTTTTCAGAACTTTGGCTTTATCTTCTGTTGCTTTTTGTCCGTCTGTGGTAGTTGCACGCGAAGCAACGTTCTCACGAAGTCAAACTGCGACAGGAGATCTCTGCTTGATAGTGTTAATTCATAGCACGCGAACTCAGGTTAAGGAAGATTGATAAGGGGATCTGAGTAAGAGTCTGCATTTTTTATGACGATTCTGGCAACATAGTTATCCCATGCATCACGTCTCTCTAACGCAATCAATGATTAATATGAAAGTGTTTTGTAGAACTGCTTTCAGATAAATTTATGGTTTTTTATCTTTAAATTCGAAAAATAAAAAAAGTTTTAATTCGAGTAGTTGAGTTATAAATGATTAGCTGTAAAGTATAAGGAACTCTTTTGAGAAGCTGCCAGAACTCTACCAATTATATCAAAATTTTAGAAATGGAGTGCTAACTTAACAGAAGTAAGAAGGAATTGGAAAAGAAAAGAAGAATGGAAAGATTTCCTGAGGTCAGCGTCTTGAAATCGAAATACATCTTCTGACTAGCGCGCTACGAATGGAACAGCTTGTCGATATGGTTATAACTGAGTTCCAACAATGTTCTAATACTATAGTTATTAGATTATCCATTTTTGCTTTCGAAGAATTAAACTTATACATTATTAAATTAAATAATGTCAAATTGCTATAATTAGAATTATCTTTAATTATTTCTATTGCTACTATTCAATATATCATTAATTTAATTAATAGGGTTAAACAATAAATTTAACTAAAAAAAATATTAAATTTAATTCAACTTTAATTTATTATTTATTAAGTATTTATTTATTATATACGTTACTATAGAGGATTTTGAAATTAATCAAAGAAATCGATTAATTTATATTTTGATGTATGAAAATTAAAAATAATAAAAGGTTGTTTAATTCAAGGAATCACATCGCATACGACACGTAAAAGCCAGTAAATTAGTATTTCACAAAATCGTTTCTCTTGAAATAGTTGAGTTTCCGATTTATATGTTCACTGAGGCTTTTTTATTCAGTATGGTATATTATATATCTACAATAGAAATGCTGAACGTTTTTTAATATTCTGTTTGAGTTGTATTAAAATTGATAATTGTTGAAATTTTATTTTCAAATTACTTTAATTTATTATTTTAAATATATTAATAAAATCCAAGTAGTACTAATGGAATTAAAAGTAGAAATATTTATCTTTTTCTTGTACTTTAGAGGGGAAGCATCATGCTAGATTCGTAAAGTTTATGCGCCATATTTTCAATTTTTTGATTTTTTAAATAGAATGTCATACTAACTTCATAGATCCTACTTTTGAGTATCCGTGAAGTTAACATGACATTCTGTTAAAATGAAAGAAGTAACCGTAGTGGAATCAGAAAGGTGAAGCATAATGGGACAAAGAAAGGATAAACTTCGACCAATCAAATACTATCGACATTTCTATCTACTGCGCATCCTTCGGAATGTTTCACCTTTCTGATTTCATTATAATAATGACAATAACATTTTTTTTCCATAGTTCTACAATTCCTTATAAAAAGATCGAAAGCAAGCTCAACCAATAATTAGTTTTATTTATTTTACGAATAAATTGTCAATTTCGTAGCAGAATAGACATAAATATATAAAATATAAATGTATAAAATATAGTAAATTTAAAATAATAAATATGACAAGAATGTTTTTCTTAAATCTTTGTAATAAGATACCTAATCCTGATTTCAATCCTGATGTGGCATAATATATTTGTATTCGAAATAAAGCTACATCTGGTTCGGGCAGAAAACTCTATCGCATTCTAATATCCAGATATTCACAACGAACGACGAGTGCTTCGAACAACAGCGAGTATCGGGTTTTTCATTCCATGTGTCGTTGGAAGCGAGCGGAAACTGTAATCACCATCTTTTCATTGCCCTATACATCCAACGTTCATCCTTTTTTTATTGTGAATCCACGTAAATCTGCGGTAACAGCGATAAACCTGCAAAGCTGCGAACGTCCAACATTTATTATTGCTCTCGCGTGTGAAGTTTGATATCCCGGGCGTACATGTATATGCGCGATTGTGCGCCAGTGAATGTACAGATAAATGCAAAGGGCGACGCTACTGTTCCTGGTATAGTGGTTTGCTGTTAGTGCGTAGGGGATGGGTAGACGTTGGGGTTGCGGCGGATCCAGTGGGGGGCGAGAGGTTGGGAGAGAGATGGGGCGGGTAGGGGAGAGGGGGTGGGGCGTGCGCCCTGCACCTCATAAACTTAAACCCTAATTAACCAGCGCTACGACTACTGTTGCGCTCTACGTGCGTATGGTTCTCGTTCATACACACGAACGCACTTCTCGACGCTTTTCTCTCTCGCTCCTTTACCGCGTAGATTCGTATGTATATGTGTATATGCACGTTCGGCGGTATTCTCTAGTGAGAGACGCGATGTTTATTGCCCGACTTCACGTAAATTAGCTCCGCCCGCGAAACTATCCGGTGGGTTCCGTTCGCGGTGAAGCCATAACCGTTGTTTCCGAAGACGAGTCAGGTGCTCGAATTTTCGCACTACATGCTTCGACATGGACTCGACATATATCTATCCTTTGGGATAACCTTAAATCGTTCTATCAAATATTTGAAAAATTAACTTTGGTTTAATTTTTTTTATAAAAAAATTTATACTTGCCAAAGTTTTATTTTATCATATGAAATATTTTCTGCAGGATAAAGAGAAATAATCGATTATAATTTTAACAAGGATAAATTCTGAATGACAATTTTTTTTTTACTATAAATGATAATATTTTGAGAATTAAAATTTATAATATAATCAATTTTTACTCATATAAGTTCCAACTATTAAGTTAAAATTTTAGAATCGTAACTTTATAATTCCATTAATCTAAATGTGTATGCATTAAAATGTTGAATGGACGTATTAAATGTTTCAGAAAAATAGATTATTATTAGATTGTTCCATGGGGAAGTTTATATCGAGTTGAAAAACATTATACCACTGTGTAAGAATATTTATTCATTGAAATCCGCTTACTCGAATCTGCAAACAATCTTACGCAATACATCTCGAGCATACTTAACGGAATGTCAGCTTAGCAGAAGCCATGCTTTCTTCTCGGAATTCAAAGTGTACGTTTATATGTACAGACGAATTCAAGGCACGTCAAACTTCTCTTGTTAACATTATAGTGTTACATCGATAATAATCAGATGAATAAAATAGAGAAAATTTATAGTCATACATTTTTTTCTTTACTCGTTACACGTACGCACGTGCATACATGCGCGTATCTTTTATTACCATAATCTTTTATATTCTATAGATCATATATAACGATATTTCATACGTTACAATTTTTTATATAAAAAAAAATGTAAAAAATTTTTGCTTTAATTATGAATATTAAAGCTTTAAAAATTGTATATATTTGTTCTGATGAAAGAATCATGCTTTTTTATTACCATATATCTTCCATATTGTATGTACAAATTCTTTTGTACATATAAAATGACATTTTTAAAAATAGTATTTAAACTTTATGAAGAGATAAATTATTCTTTTATGTTTATGACTATTTGTTCATACATATATAATATTAAAAATAAAAAATAAAATGTTAATTTACAGTCGTATAGTAAACTTTCGGAGATATGCAAAAATGTTAAAATTAACATTTTTGTGTTAATTTAACATTTTGGCATGCCTCAGAAAGTCCACTATACGACTGTAAGTTAAAATTAACATTTTATTTTTTACAGTGTATACATACATGTATGTCAAGTTATTGCTACCAAATTATCGAAATTCATATACACATGTTAAAAAAATTAAATTTTTATTATATTTTTATTATAATTTTTTAAACGTAATAATATTTAATCTTAAAGAAGTTATGCTAATTCATTAACGAGATTTATTTATTTTGCTCTAATCCTTTCCGGCCTTAAGCTCGGCAACTGATCTACAGATATGAAAGTAATTGTTACTGCTTGTAATACGAAATTTCATCAGAGATTACCAAATTACACACATCCTCCCTATTATGCGTGTACTCATTGGCGCAGGCGTGATTCACACGTGTAGAAGCCACTTACAGAGGCAGCTGCACATGTCAGAAATAATTCTTGTTGATATCGGAGCAAGCAAAAAGATTTCACATATAGTTTAAAGGCTGGAATAAAGTTGCGTGCGAGGAAATTATTACGAGAAATTTATCAAGGAAATCACTGTGCAGACACAACACTTTCGCAGTCACGCACACTCAATCCTAGGTCTCTCTGTCTCGTTCTCGTCACGTCACGGCTTTAACCACGACGCGATAATACCCAGATAAATGTTTGCTAAAAATACCTTACCGTGCATGCGATCACAATATATTGTAAGAACACTCGTTATTTTTGTATATGTATTTTGTAAGATTTTAAACGGCACGGAATGATTGACACGTGACGTAGGCGTAATCCGACGGACGCGGACGTTTGGCTCGGACCAGTCGCCCAATCTGCGCATGTCGCGCCGTGCCAATATGGCGGCTCGTCCAGTCCACGAGAGAGCGTCACGGAATGGGAGTGTTGTGTGGCTGCACTGTGATGGAGCTTGGTCGATGCGATGGAAGCCACGGAACGCCGATAGGCGGCAGCTCGATCGCACGAGCCGCGAACGGTCACCAGCAACAGTTACCGCGACGCGATGGGGAGTCGGGGACTTCGGGGAGTGGCGAGGGCCGTCCAATATGGCTGCCGTGTCGTTCTACGAGACTTGTCTCTCGCGGTTTCAATTGTGATAATTTTCTTACTGTTTCCCACGACGATTTCAAACGACTATCAATTCGCTCGCAATGTCACCGATTGACCGTCGACAAAGGTATGTAATTACCGATTGATCTCGCGGACTTCCGTTTGAAGCGCAACAGCTGTAGCCATCTTATCAAAGAGTTTACACCTACATATTCACGCGGGCTTGTGTATGTGTATGTGGAAGCGAGTGTCTTCAATTAGTGCGAAACAGAAGATGTATTGTTGACGAAACTTGGATCAAACTCGAATAAAGCGCTTGATTAGCAACGCAAAATATATTTAGTTTTTCTGAGTTATAATTCAACACTTTCGTTGTACGATATAGTATACGAAGCGGTTGAAATTATTTTTAAATGGTTTTATTATGCATTAGGTACTGTGCGGGCAAAAGTTTAGCAAAAGTATTCATGGTAAAAATTATAATGCCGCAATTTGCATTTCATACGTAATCTCATATAGTAACAACCATTAACTTTTTCTTCCGCGGATTATATCCACAATTTGTATACGTGCTCCAGCATTTTAATTGCGTGGTTATCGTCGTGCTTTCTTAAATTTCTTAATGTAAATGAAAACCCGTTTTATTTGGACACGCAGAATCAAGGTAAACACAGAGGGCTACGCTTATGTATGCAATTAAATTGTTTCTCCCTGAACATATTGATAAGCTTAAATACTGCGCGAACTAAGCAAATCAAGTATTGTAATTTTTATTCGAAATTAGAATATATAATTCTCTTTGATGCATTTGCATTTTTTTATTTTATGACTTTCTTTATTTGTAATCGATATAAATCAGGGGATTGATTGTGTATCTTAAAACTTGGAAAATTATAAAAGTGAGCAAATTCAGGATATATTTCAAAATTGACTGCCTATACTGAAAATTGGTGCATGTAACGTAAACTGTAGCATTTTCAACGCTGGCAGTAAATTTGAAACACAGCCAATAGGTGTTGACCAGTGAAATTACAAATATTCTAATAAGTTTGCTCGCTTTTGTAATTTTCTTTTTCATATTTCAAGATATACAATAGACCTCGAGAATAGCACATGTGCAGCATGTGTAGACATATTTGATGATTCTTGGTGATTTATAAGAATGCATTGCTTTTCTAACAACAATACACTAGTCGAAAACAGGTTTTATTTACGTTAAGTGACAATGCACGCAAAGTTGCATATGGAACATCTCAGAGTATCTCAATTTTGGAAATCTTCTAAAATTTCCATATTTATAAATAATTAATTTATAATTTATAATATTATTTATAATTTAATTGTACATATGAATATCGAAATTAAAATTTATAAATATTTATTCATGAATGATTAATTTTGATTTCGGTATTTATATGTATAATTAAATTATAATCGGTATATTTATTCATAGATCAGACTTAAATGTTAAAAGAAATAAAATATTATGATTAATTGAAAAATTCTTAAATGCGCAAAAATATATGAAACGGAATAAATTCTATTTTAGCAAAATAAAAATTTTAGCAAAAAAATAAGCATATTTTTGCAATTGGCGGTTCTATATTACTTTTTCCGATATACAAATTATGTAGTAAGGACCACCACACAAAAGCTGTATAAGCTGTATAAGCTGCATAAGGCCGCTGAACCAATAAGCATCCAACATAAACTCGCCATGTTGATTTACATAAGATGCTTATTGATCTATAAGCCCAGTGCTGGGATTTACTTGCACATTTCGGCCGATTTTCAGCGTGGTTCTTGCCCTTATTTCACCACCGTGCGCAACCTAAATGCCGATCAGTCTTATGCTGTGATTATGCAGTTTATGTAATTTTGTGTGTGATGGTCCTAATTTTAAAGCTTAAAAATATCTTTATTTTTGATATATTAAAAATTAAAATAATAAATTAAAAATTACTGTGGTGTTTTGATACTCTTGGACAATTAATTTGAAATTAATTAAATTATATAAATTAAAAAATATTTTTAATATTATAGTTTTTTATGATCATATAATATTACATTTTACGTAAAATCTTTTTTTTTATTGTCTTTGTTAAATATCTTCATTGTGAAATTTAAGAATTCAAAACTGATTTAATATAAAAAAAAATAAATCAATTTCTTTTTTTTTGAAATAATTTTTTACAATGAAATATTCATGTGTATTATTATGCTTAATGTAAACAACATAAATATAAAGCTTTATCTAACTAATTGAAAGCTGGATCTGTCCACACAATGTTTTTATTATCACACCATGATGCCTTATATTAACAGAAAAACTCATCCGAAACTCGCTTAACGGGTAAAGAAGGATCGATGGAGCAAGGCAAACGTATAATGGATAAGAGATACGCGAGGGATAAGAGTTTCCGATCTTTTCTTTTTAGGGTTGGTGTCGAAATACCTCGAAATCTATTTAAAGAACCTACCAAGATAATATTGTTCCGGCAAGCTATTGATTTTTTCCCTCCTATTTCATCAGAGCAAAATTAAATTTTTTTAATTTCTGTTATTGAAATTGTTTAATCTTTATTGTAATACAGTTTATTGAATTCTAAATTTAATCAGTACATTTTATTTTATATCATTATACTGTTTATTTTATATCTATTATGTATAATGTCTCGTACAACAAAGAGAAACATTTATTACTAATTATAAGTATCTATATATGCGTGTATATTTACGCAAGTGATCTTGTTTATCCTCAATTACATATCTTGTTTTAAAATCTTAATTTACATACTCTGGGCCCAAGTCACTCACGACATTTTTGACTGGTTCTGTAATTATCACAAATCTCAATGAAAAAAAATTTTTTTTAAATGTCAAAATATATAGAATCGAAATATTAAAATCTAAAAAAGTTTTGATAATAATTGAAAAAGTTATGCCGAAAGATATTGAAGAATTTGTGAAATAAAAATAATAATCAGTTTTTTTTTTTCAAAAAATCGTATTTTATGATAAAAAAGATATAAATAAAAATAAGTAGTATTTTAAAAAGAGGAAAATGTGAATTTAAGAAAATAAACGTTATTGATTCATTCTAAAAAGTATAATTATTTGCACGAATGAGATAGGAGCATTTTTATACATGCTCGGAAAAATAATATCAGAAATCAGGTATTTTCTTCTTAAAAAAAATGCAATGAAAATATTTTATATTTTATATAAATGTATAATGATTTAGACATTATTTATTCACGATTTTATAACTTTGAGAAAATAAAGCAACTTTTGCCAAGACGCCTCTTTCATAAAAATACTTTTTTTGATAATGAATCTATATTTTAATTATAAGAAAATAACACATACTTAAATACAGCACTAATAAACATATACTTACTAAAAATGAATTTTTACTTTCGGCAAAAATCGAATTTATATTTGATGGGTTCAAGTCGCCCAAGCCAAACTTTTATTGTATTACAATTAAGACAACAATGAAACAATTGCATCACGGCGATTGATAGAGAAAATTTTTTATCTCTTCACTTCAACTCTGCAATATTAACCGTGCAAAAATAGCCCCCTAAAATTTTCACCCGGGTCCAAATGACCCACACTGTAGTTGAGGGTTAAGTTAGAGCAAGGTATAAGACATGAAGATAAAGAAAGGGAGAGAGGAGAGAGAAAAGAAATGAGAGAGAGAGAGAGAGAGAGAGAGAGAGAGAGACCCGCGAGAAGTCTTCAGTACCTAACATTGAGTTGTAAAAGCGTTCGTTCGCTCTCACCGCCAAGCGGCATGGTCACTTATGTAAAAGCCGGCTACACGCCGCGTGATGAGTGGATGCTGTTCTATGTGCTTTTTCTTTTTAACTCTTTGGTCTCGCTTTTACACTCTTGCCCGTCGTTAGTTATGTATGCAGGAAGGTTGGTCCATACGCGTTGTACTTATTCCTGCATACTTGTGCCCTACTATGTCGGCTTGTATGGGTCTTTCTTCTTGGTTTGAACAATATTAACAATTGTACTTCTTTTCACGCATTTGTTGATCAAAGATTATAAAATTAAATTTTTTAGATGTTATATGAATTAACGAAAATTTGTCAAATATATACCATATTCAAATACAGTTCTATAAAATATTAATTTATAAAATATTAATTTTAATGTGAAATGTATAAACTAATTTAGTTCTAATTGATTTGAACAGGCAACAGTTTGAAGGCTAGATTAATGGCATCTCTTGAAGATATGCGTGCGATGATATAAAATAATAAAATATAATTGAAAATAAGGAAAATAAAAAATAAAGAAGACTATTAAAATATAATTGAAAATTCCGTTTATTTTTGTTTAAAATAATCTTTACGCAACATCTTTAGAAATTAAATTATGTAAAACTAGAAAATTATATAAAAATATTTTTGTACATTTGCTGTTTTTCCGCAATTAATTAATAATTATTTCTCGTTCGTATATTTTTATTCTTACATAGTAATGGAAAGCTAATTAAAAATTTATTTAATTTGTATAGTTATTCTTTCATTATATTAATTGCAATTTAATGCATATACAGATTACGATTTCTTCTAACATTCAGAATATTCATAAATTGAATAGATATAATAAAACAACTGATTCTTATTTTTCGTGTGTGTTACACATATTTTAAGTAAATGTACAATAATGCATGCTATTGACCGAGAAACAGATTATCTATAGTCTATAATATAGAGCAGGTCAGCATGTTGTTAGAACAGCGGTTAGTCGAGAAAGAGTCAGAAAGCACGATGACGAGAGAAAGACTGAACCGGTTATGGGCGAGGCCCTTCGATTTTTCGTCTTCTTGTATCCCATCTTGGGCCCGAAGTAGAAGGAGGTGAAAAAGGAGGAGGTGAAAGGAAGCGGTTGGTAGAAAAGAAGGGTATACCAAGTATGGTGGCAAACGGGATGGGGCAACGAGAATCGAGAAGGAGGATGACGCGGGGAGAAGAGAAACGCAAAGGGAATGGGATGAGAAATTCTCGTTGGCTTCGCTTCGATGTCTTTATACGCGCGGCTCTTGTATAGCCATGGGATATATATCTGTCTTACGAGAGCGAGGGGCGCCGCCAAAAAATCAGATCGAGTGTAAAAATCGCATAAACTCGTCGTGCAAACTCGAGAGCTATGTCTGCCCGGTTGGTTCTTCCCTCTCAAAGCTTTCTCTCTTTCTCTTTCTGTTTTCTCTCTCGGTCTGTTTCTTCTCTTTCTTACACACTCTTTACCTTAAGCCTGTTTGATCCTTTTCTCTTTCTCTCTGCTGCCCTTCTCCTCTTTTTCTTCACAACCAGGTCTACAAGTTCGCATGACTCCACCTCGAGGAAAGGCCGATCACCTTCTATATTTTCTTTTATTCTGCTTGTCTGCCAGCACGAAAGTTATGTGGTTAGGTGGGCTTATGAAGAATCCGCTCTTTATCGACAAGTAAAGCGGTCTCTGCCAACGTTTCGTGGGGCGAAAATAATTTTATTGGAGGATACTGATTACCACCTTGATCAACCGTGCACGCGTGAACACTTGACGTTAATAAAGTAGTCGGCATTAATAAGGCAATATTTCAACGTTTGGATTTTCTCGACCTTAAGACTACCGGTCTCTTATCCTTTAATATTTTTGTGCATCGATATAGATGAAAAATTTCATTCATTTTTTCCATTAAAGAATAATGAATTCTAATTGCTCCTTACTCGGGAAATGTAAATACCTTGAAATCATATGTATTATTCTTTTTTTTATAATAAAAATGCGCTTGCGATTACTATACATGTTGCATATTCGATTTTTTAATTTCAATTTTTAAGTGTATGATCAATAATTTTTTAATTATATTTTAATGATTGTTTTGCGATATTAAGAAAAATCCGTAGTAGGATCGAAACATCTATTGTATATGATTGATTGAATAAATTTATTACACGCGTACATCCAGTGTTCGGCTCTCACAGACCTTATCATTTTTTGATTTATTTATTTTTTTATTAACTTTATTAAAAGTAGATGTGATTAGGTATAATATGATTTAAAAATTAATTTCTATAGATCCTGTATTTCTATTTAGAAAGTCTAAACATTCTAAACGAATATTTATCAGTCTTTTTGTAAATTTGTTATTTATTTTGTAAACTAACATTTCTGTGTGGTACGCAATTTTACAATGAAAAAAAGGGAACTTTTTCAAACAATGATTAGGAAATTGAGACAATTTTTTTCCAAATAATTCCTATAATTATGAGCGGAGTCTAAACGTGTTTAATTATAATTTTATATTTATTTGTGAAAAACATTTGAATAAGCAAGCTAGACTAGTTGAGCAAATCGGAACCACAGATCGACCCGGCAGTAGGATGTACCGAAGAGCAAAGAGTGCAGTCGTTGCAATGTACCTTTTAACGAGCTTGCTTTGTTTTGCAGCGCATGCATGTGCATGGTGCATGTAAGTATGGGCACATCGCTACAATATATGTATAGGTATACAATATATGCGCATACGAAATATAAGCGTGGCCAGACATATGGGGTGTTCTGTTTAAAGAATAGACTTTATCCAATATTCTAAGCATTGAACAAAAATCGTGAATAGCATTAGAATCGTTAAGTTCTATAGCAACTATTCTGAAAATTAAAATATTAAAGATTAGCGATGTTTATCTCTTCGAAGAATCGGTCAGTGACCGAAACAAAAAGCTGACCCATAAAGTAAGCAATACAATTAAATTAGTAGCTAGAGATAGAGATTTACTCTTTTAGTAGCAGAGGAGAATAGAAATGTGGTATCATTCTAGAATTTTAATGCAGAGCAGCTTAGTTCAATGTCTTTCTACCCTTTACTTCGTATTCTAGCGCAGTTCTAGTGCAGTTCAAGAATGTTAGATTTTCACAGCTATTCGTATTGCGAGAAGAAATACATGGTATACATGCGACACCCGGTATATTATCGCAGAATATATAGAGGTGTATAGATAGGGAGACAGAAGGGAGACCGGTTCCATACATGGCTTCCGAAGGCTTCCTTTTCTTGCGCTAAGACCACAAGAGAGACAAGAATCAGCGGTCGTCTTCACTAATGAGATAGAATTGGACGTGGCCGAGATTTTTCTAGACTCATCCCTGGTCAGCGAATCAACTGGATCCTCAAGCATGCTCCTGTCACCATCTAGTTCGCGACATTCTCGTAAGCGCGATCGGCGGTCCTCTTTGATACGAATCATTTAATTGCGTCCCATTAGCCCGACTTGGGGCCTCCTCTTAGGTGAATGCGGTCAGGAACGAAAGTTGAAAGCCGCTCCAATGAGGGTTTGGTTTCTACTTTTACTCTTTTGCTCCTGCAATCACTTACCAACATATATGCTCTCGCTCTTCATTCTATTTGTTCTCCGCTTTTCTTCTGGCTCTTCGTTCCCGTGAGCTAGAATCGGCGGTACGATGGTACGCGAGAAGCATCGTCCAACTTTTTCTCACTGACACGATGACGATTCGTTATACTGGGCCCGCCATTGGAAGCCTCGGTACGTGATGTGACGCTGGCGGAGATGGCGACCAAACAGGCCCAACCTACCACTTTTTCCAGCAAGGGACCAGAATACCTGGTTTTCGAAAGGCCGTATTCCACCCTTTTCTCCTCCCTTTTGCTGCGCAACATTATTCTGCGCGATCCAAAGTTCCCTCCTCGAAATTACTCGATATCGATCAATCTGAAATGAATTTTCCTGAAACTGAGATCAATTTTACTTAATATTATTCATTTTGTTTAATGGTGCAGCAACAGTTGCATTATTACATCACGATATACATAAGAAGAAAATGAGTGATAACTAAAACACCAAATATTGTATTACTCCGAAAAATTTTTATACGTATGTTTATATAAAATTTTCATGATTATATATATTATTATATTTTCAGGTAAATATATTTGACGCAATTTTATTTTAAACGCAAATATAACAAAAAAAATGAATAGTAACAAATAGAAATAGAAATGATTTGCGGTGGCTCGTGCGGTTTTCATCTTTTATCTCTTCGTTAACGATGCGTAACCAAGCTACTGAAGCTATGCGATGAAGCTATGCGCTGTACGCGTAACGAGTGTATCTGTGATCAGAATGGATAATTTATTCTGCTTTATACACGTCTCATTAATTTTAATGATCACTTAAATAACATAAGTTGATTAAAAGATTTAATGAACATAATGAACGTTTTTGGATATCTTGATATCTTATTGAATTTTAATATAAATTATAATTTTTATCTATTACATAAACACAATTTTATACGTATTTCTTACAAAAAATTTGTTTTGCATTGTTGCAGGTAAGCATTAAATTCATTCACACAATTTAGTCGATATGCAACCACATGAGTAAGTAAATATTAATATTTTTATATATTTATTATGAAATAAGACATACGGAAGAAACAAAATGTATGCTATAAAAAGTTTAATTTGATTTTATAATTTACTAGACATACAAAATTTGATGATTGAAGTATTTTTAAAATAATAATATTTATAAAAAATGAGAATAATTGTTTTCGTATTTATTACATAAAAATATAAAATACTTTTTATTAGACAATTTCGAATTTTCTTTGAATCAAATCAATTGTAACATGATTGAATAAACTTCTCCCTCAATGTAGTTCATCGAGAGAAACGTCACGAAATCAAGACAGTAGTCTAGACTTTATAAGGGTAAAGAAACCTAGCTTGTTGGTGTTAGGACTACGGTAGCTAGTGAGGATTTACGGCTGCCTCTATCTTAGCACGGTTTCGTTGAACACATCGGATCCCATCGGCAATGGGATTATATCGCATAGAAGGTGGCTTGTATCGCATCAAGATAGGTAGATACCACCCCGTCATTGCTCGCAATGCACCAGCAACGGCAGCATCAGCAGTAACAGTGATCGTGCCTTAAGTCGACTCACGCTGCATGAGTTCCGTGACGATCGCTCCCTCCGTCCTCATTCCCTTTACAATCCTCCTCTTCCTCTTTATCTCTCTTTCTCTCCGTGCTATACTCCTTACAGTTTTATTTTCACTCAATTCCGGGAAGTATCGCGCACCATGGCGAAGGGATAACGGGCAGGTGGGAAGGGAAAAAGAAGCGCATACACAAAGTTAGCCGAAGGACAGGGATGAGAGAAGGAAGATAGTAGATATACCCGGAGCAAAACGAGGAGAAGTAGTTGGGACAGTGGGGAACCATAAAGCATTCCAGTAATTTAATTCTATGCAACACCGAATAATCTTTTGCTTTTCTGTAATATGCAGCTCAGACGCGGCTGGGATATATTAACGAATTAAAATATATGTTTTTTTTTTGTAGATAAAGCAATTTTACAAGAAAGTGTATACTGAAGCTATAAAGTTTATGATAAATCGCGTATAATAATTATGACATTTTACACAAAATTTGTGTTAACTAAATTACCTTTATTAATATTAACCGAATTGTAATTGATTTTATTCACTATAGTGTAAAATGTATAAATTTATAAATTTTATTCACAATTTCAATTAGATTACAATTAGACGTTTTTTTCTCAAGATATTTGATGATGACCATAATACAAAATTTGAATATTTGAGCTTTAGGTGGATGCAAATAAACTCGATGTATCCGATGACTATTTTGAATATTGAATCATTCTTGGATTGTCATCTTTGGCAGACACCGATAATTTGAACGAGTGCCGAGGTAATAGAGTCATTTTCTCTGGCATATCGACCGCCGGTCCCGAGTTAATTAATGTCTAGCGAGGCATTAGATCGCTGTCCGCGGGGCAATGCAATATAAATAATAATAATTTGACCGAAAAATGCCGGAACATCCCTCCGATGATTATCTGCTCGTAAATCCCGGCATAAAGATATCGCAACTAAATTGCCGCGGAAGGGTTTCGAGGTGCTAAGAGGCGCGACGGAGAGGGTTAGAGGAAAAGACGAAAAGGAGATAAAGGTGAACGCACACGTACAGGAGGCATTACCGAGCATTTGCCTTGCCCTCACAATCGTGGCAGTATAGCAGTGTGGCGACGATGGTATTGCAATATAGACGGGGCGGCAACAGACCAATCACGTGCCGGCTACTAATTTGCTGGGCTCAAACAGCTGCCGTTCTGCCGCCTATGCGAAACCCTCAGTTTCTACAGCAAGTATATATGCTTCGAATTCTCGATCGAGGATTCGATTCCCCTTGGACTCACGCTGGGATATTCGATCGCATGGCCTTCTCCATTCCTTCTCGTGCTCTTATTCGGCTCGCGTCGCGCTCTTCTTCTTGTCCCGATATCCACTACCTCCTCGCTGCTTGGACAAAACATTTCTTAATTGGGTTTCGTCGGAGGGTGATACCTGTCCGGCTCTTTTGGGAGCAGTCGGCTTTTACTTCTTCGATTATTTATCGAATTTCGTTCTTTTGTAAGAAATGCATTGTCTACTGAATACGTTTAGCTTGTACGTGTACATTATTAAAACTTTTGTTACTGCTGACGTTTATCTCTTCTTCGTCATTATTATTAAATGCGACATATTTATTACAAAAATTTCAGTTGCTTTTATAGAACTTCCCTTGTGGATTGCATTTGAAAAAATGATTTGTAATATCATAATTTGATCAATGATAGAAGCGTACAATATACTCATTCATGATTAATGACTTTGCTATCAAATATGACTTATGTATGTGAATTGTGTTTCTTCTATTCTGGACTTTATGAAAGTTTCCACGATTAACGAGTGTTAACAGTTTTGTATGTCGCAGCGTCCTCGTAATTCACTATGTCTGACAGTAGCCCACGCAAATGGAGATGCGTGAATAATGGCGCCACGGTACTCGCTATATAATGAATTCCCGAGGCTAAAGGACTGGTCTTCTGTTCTTGAACCTCTCCTCAGTGCTCTATGATATACGTTCACTATACTTGGACTATACCCAAGAGTCAATAGGATCTTAAAAGTTCATCTTTTTCATTCCGCTCATACTAATCGGTTTTTTATCGGTTATTGTGCATTAGTAACTAGACGGGAAAAATCAATAGAATATTAATAAAAAAGAATAGAATATTAATAAAAAGTATAATAACTGTAAGCAATAACAATAAGCTTTTTAAGAAACTTATTATATATAACTAGTTACTTTTTTGAAAGGAATTGTAAGAGTCTAGAATTATTCAAATTAATATAAGTATAAAATGTTGTTTATTTGAATAACATACCTTCTATATGTATGATTCACAATTCTGGAAAAATTTCACTAGACATATTCGAAAATGTCACAATACTTTTTGTTGAGACTATTAAAATGATTTTAAGTGTTTAGTTATTGTATTTTTCTTTAATAAAAATCAATTTTTTTGTGTATAGAATAGAATATTTTGGAAAATGTTTTTTGAACTGTATTGTAAAATATTTACACGAATGATTGAATTATTTTTAAAAGTTCTATGTTTTCAAACATATATGTGCCATTTAATAATATTTATTTGTTTCTCTGCTTATTTATCATTACATATTCAATTTTAGCTTTTTAATGAATTTTTTTCTTTCCCTAATCTTTCTCATTTAGAGTTTGAGAAACTTTCCTTATATTGTTTCGTAACTTTCATTCGTATTTGCGATACAGTGTCACGCGATTTCAAACTAGACACATTATCATCAAAAAAGTGACAAAAAAATAGACTACAAAAGACATGTTTTTATGAACATTCATACGAAACAGTTTCCGCGTTCGTAATCTTTATCTCCATATATATTTCTTAGGTTCGTCATAAGCCGAGTCATCCTTTCAAATTTTAAAATGTAACTTACAAACTTAGTTAAAATCTAATAACATGAAGCTTAATTTAATTGTATTAATATCTTATTTTTAATAAAAAAATCTACAAAGAAATGTCATTAAACAATATAATAATCGACAATGCGTTTTATATTGTTTTATATTTTAAATTATATCTTATTTCAAAGTGATTGCTGATATTTTTTATTACATTTGAAATAGTTTCCTAAATATTTAGCATAATTCATATGCAATGCTTAATATCAAGTAATATCTTTGCGGTAACTATTATAATTGGATTAGTACCTTGGATGTTTCTTGTCGAAGAACACGTACGCTGGACCATAGGTAATCCAATAAGCATCTAATAGCATCGATCTCTTAGACATTTAGTCCATTAGATTCCATGTTAGTTTATTGGTTCACGTTTTACGGGGTTACCCAAGAGTATTCTCGTATTCTGATTCCCCTCTGTATTAGTCTTTCTTCCTTTAATTTTATTTTATATTAATCAATGTTTATCAACATTTTTTATGCGACATATTCTGTTGTATGTAATTTACAAATAACAACTATATTGTTTTATAAAAATACGCGCAAAATTTTTCGATCAATTTTACTTTAATACCTTTAATCTTTTTTGATAAATTACATAATGTTACTTTCTATATATTTTTGTCTATGTTTGCAATATTAAATTTGTTTTAATTAATCGATATAGAACGATTGATACGAAGCAAGAAAAAAAGTTTTTTAGGACTGTCAAATAAAAGAAAATATCTTGAAATCTGAACAATTTATGATGCGGTTATTTTCAAAAGTGTTATAAATAATTCTTATAATGTATCAGTTAATCTTTGCATTCTATTGTAGAATATCACATTAACTCCTTAATCTCCTAAATTAATCTTTATTTATATTACTGAGGGAATCTCGTGAGTGAAATAAGCGCGTGAGTGGTACTAATATACAAATTACATACAATAAACTAAAACTCCCTTCGCTTCTACGACACTCATGTACATTCAATCAATGCCTGTATTTTGGTTACTGTGAAATATAGCCAATCTCGAGAATGCTCATCCCTGACTTTAGACCCCCTCCTCCTCTTTCACTCACCCCTTCATCGCAGACTGAAGCACTATATATACTGTAATATTCCATCGGATATGCAAATCAATCCTATGGTTTCCAATTTGATTTATCTACTGAACGCAATTCGTTTAAGTGTATTCCGATTCCATTTCGATTGAGCGACCGCATTCAAAGCTTTGTTTGTTGCACATCGAATAATATATTGTATTTCTAATCCTTCTCTCCAGCGTTTACGTAAGTTGTACTGGACGAAAATTTCTGCGCGACTTAGCCAATCTTATAATGTCTGATGATTAATTCTCTGGGTCCAATTTCTTTAAGTGTGCTATAAATTGGCCGAGAATTAGATAGTTACTTTGATTAAGAAAAGGCGCGTTTTAAAATTTATATACCCACGCGCGCACTTGTGTGTATACACTGAGCATTTTCTAGATGCTTCGGTAAAACACGTTTACTCACTCCATGCGCGAATTTAAATATAAGTAAAAGGCTTTACTGGCACAATCCAGGAGTATCGTCTTTCTTTCTGGAAGTTGATTTGCCTTGCATGAAGCTTAGAAGGGGCTGCTTCTGCCGGGAATTCGTTTCACGACGTACGGTTGGTTTCTTGTCTCTTCTTTCTTTTTCTTGGCAATAGAGGCAATGAGGAAGAAGAAAGAGAAAGAGAAAGGGAAACTTCGATCACGAATTCAACCTAGACATCGCGACACCAACGTAGCTCTTTAACTGATTTTTTGTCTCGCTTGCTCTTCATCGTGTAGTTTTTTTTTTAAGAACAAGAAAGTCCTTTGCTTTTTTCATTTATTTTCATTTATATTAGCACCATATTTGTTATGGAAAATTAATGTAATTATTTTCTGCAATTATATACTTATTTAATATTAAATATGTATCATTAATGCTATACGATTAATATTATATTCACATCGTATTCTTGATCTTTTATTAAGTGATTTCAATGTACTAAATATTTGAATACTTTGTTTCACTCTCTTAGTCGAAAATTATGGGATACATTCATGAAAAGCAACGGTTATAAAATTCCAATGAGACCTAATTGCGAACTAATCCTATTTGATCCCCGTAATGGCATTCCATTTTCAAGTTTGACTTCTTCCCTTTTCTGAAGGAAAAATTTTAATTTTATATAATAAATAATAATATTTTTTACTGACAAAAAAGTTTTAAAGAATTATATTTAATTGTTATTATTATTAATATTATTATGTATATAATAATAAATTTTTAACAATCTATTAAATTAATAATAAATTATAGAAAAAATGAAATAATATAATTAGGTTCTAAAAACATTTTCAGTTTTGTTTTTAATTTTATTTATATAACTCTAATTTCTCTCTTGTAATTGAAGTAACACCAAATATAGGAAATATCAGCGTTTGGTATTAACATAATCCGATGATAGAATGACGTTATATATCTATCGAATATCTATCGAGATGCTCATCCAAAATCCCGCAAATCCTTGCGGGTACGGCGTTATCCTGGGCGAACAATTTCTCGCGGATTTCTCATTTAATATCAGCAATTTAACTACTTCAACATCGCGCCGCAAAAGCCATAAATATCAGCTACCGTGGTCCGGAGAACGATCGTTGTCGCGATAGGGATGCACTAGATCGTGGTTGCACGACTCAGCAATGGAAGCGCA
This sequence comes from Atta colombica, assembly GCF_001594045.1. NCBI lineage: Eukaryota > Metazoa > Arthropoda > Insecta > Hymenoptera > Formicidae > Atta > Atta colombica. The sequence goes on from NW_017259453.1 coordinate 261,506, forward strand.
CTCTGAAAGGGAGGTAGTCGAAGTTAGAGCGCGACAAAGAGACAGAGAAAGAAGAAGGGCCATAGGGGGAGCATCGGTGCGGGAGGGAACAGTTGTAGAAGGGGTTTGCAACAGGGGATGGGCGAAAGCGGAGGCAACGAGAGAGAAAAAGAGATCGAATGAAACGCTAGACGCTCGGGCTACAAGTACACTCTGTGCTCGCACACTAGAAGCTATACTTATACCTATAGGCAGTGGTGCATGGTGTGCCATGATGGCAGTAACTCCAGAATCCCAGGGCTTAAACTCGCCTAGCACCGAGGATCAGTGGGGAAACTTCCGTGCGCCGTGGCTTAAAGGCTTCGTGGTTGCTGCTCCCTTGCTTTCCGGATAGCAGCAGCAACTTTTCGCCATGTTAATGGGCGCAATATGATCATACGTGGTGCGTCCGCGTATTTATATGCTGCGTTCTTACTGTACTGTTTTCACAGCTCTTGAACACGTGTATTTCTTTATGGTTAAGAAACAAAAGCGGAGCAAAGTAAAAGGCGGACAGCTGAAGAACTCATCAACATAGTAACAGTTAAATTATGACAAATTTAATTTATATAATATATATTTTATTAACATGAAGGGATAAGCTCACACTTGCATATTAAAATGACAGTAATCTGTATCATACTATATATGTATATATGTCAACGACAATGACGCGGTGTATGAGATAATATACGATGTATGACATACACCAAGGCTACTTAATTAAGCGATTCTATCAGAGGCAGAATATACACGCGTATTTGCATAATATGGTTGTTCTTTTAGATAACATTACTCAATTATTATCGGAATTTTGAATTACGTATAATAATGACTTCTACTTTGCATTTTCTCCTCGTATCCTATCACCACGATTAGCAATGCGTAAAGTCGAGAGAGAAGTATACCGTTGTTAATAAAGACATTAATATTGACTGGCAAGTGTATCTAGATATGCCGCGAGGGTAAAGGCAATCCAAGTCGGGAATAACGCTTGGGAATAGAATGCTCGGTCACGACAGGAATAACGTTTAAGAATAAAAGATGAGAACAAAAAAGGAAAGTATTTATTGCTTATTCATAGGAAGTCAGAAGAATGTTGTTTATATCAAAACAGACCGAGACACTGTCATGTCTCCAGACACCTTTGTGTGTCAAAAATACTTAAACAGAAAATTACATATATATGTAATAATTGTGTATATAACGCTAATTGAAAGCTGATACAATTCTAGAAGATATATTTTATTTTTGTAATTTCACTAAGTCTTTTAATATAATTATATAAGCACCAATTATATTTGTCCCATAATTAATTTTTAATTTCAATCATATACAACTCGTGAAGTAAGCTATGTTTTTTTTATTTTGTAAAATAGAAATCAGCGGTCATAATTTCCTCGCATTCAAAGTTTCGATCTTTTTCCGATCAGACCGCCCCTTTGAGAGGGTATCATAAGATTTATTCGCCGTCTGGTCACCATAACGGACGACGAATATCACCAAAATGGGCAGCATATGGTGTACGATGACGCCATTCTACTAGAATATCCGTAGGGATTTTCGAATTTTGTTCATAATGATTATCTCATAAAATCCATATCTCATCTGTGAGAAAGGACGAAAGCCTTAATCAAAAATCACAGATGCGACATATTGGATTACGAAAGATTTAGAATTTTTTTATATTAAATTTTTTTAGAAATGTTTTTAAAAGAAATATTAACAATAAGTATAATAACGAAATTTAATTTCGTTGGATTTATTCTTATCGATCCATTTTCCTATTATAATGTTCAACGAGATTTAAGTTGATTAAATTTGAAATGCGAATAAAGGAATTTTGAAAAGAAAATGGCTGATATACTTTCTTATTCTACATTGTTCAGTGTATAGAAACATGGGATGGTCTCGTGTGCATGTGCGTAAATCGGCGCGAGACACTATCCGCGTCTCTGGATATGTGGCAGATGGAGGCATCAACATTCCAGAAACGTAGCTTATGAGGAGTTTTGGCCCTCCCCAATCGTTATGGTTGCATCCTTAGAGACACACGTGGTACCACGTATCATATTACAGTTGTTCCACGTGTCAGTAGCGTTCACATTCGTAACAATTTCCTTGATCAGTCCATTCTCCATCGAGTTACAATCACCAATTTATTCGGAAAACTCATAAAGTCGATTGTGACAGATTTGTGCATCTGCATTGTAAGGACTATCCTTTATATATAGCTTATATAACATTTTCTTTATAACTCATATTTTTATATATTTTTTAAATATTATTTGTAATGCGAAATTAATTCTTTTGCCTATAGCAGTCTGAGTTGGATTTTAGATGCTTAAATAATTTCCATGTGAATTTATATACCAAATATATAGACATTTGAATTGCGCGCCGAATTGGTTTTTCGGATTTATAAACGCAATTAAATTACTGTAGTAATATCACAAATCAAATTGACAAGCAATTTAATATTGCTCATTCAGGTATCCTATTAGAAAGATGTTAATGTGCTGAAAAATTGTAAATAAATTTATTGCAAAAAATATTACTTCGGCCGAGAGTCGAACCTGAATCTCTATATAGTTTATTACATGAACAAAAAAAAATATATACAATATATACACATCTTTTGTTTATATAATAAATTTCTATTAACATAAACATCCAGTGGTCCTTAAAGGCTTTATATTTTATTATTTTATACATATATATTTGTTTATATATATTCTTAAATACATAAAAAATTTGTAATATGTTTCTTTTATATGCTATAATATTTTCAATATCGAACAAGAATCCTGCAGTGTGTTAATAGTGATGCATGATTGTATAAGAAACATTACGCAGACGTAACTTCGGGAAAATTTATTTGACATCCATGTTATAACTTTGCTCGACAGCCATTGATTATGAGTTAGGCATACCGTGCCTTATCTTTCCCTTACACGCCTGGGGATCAGAATCCCCCGTCTGGAAATATTTCGTACATCCCTAAAATTAATATCTGTTGGTTCAATATCATCTGTCGACCACTTGTATCCATGGTAGCTTCGTTTGCGACTTAATAGCGGTGAAATGTAAGAAATTACATAATATCGTTGACAACTTCATTCAGAAATATTTCTAGGATACATTAAAAAACTATTACATAAACATTATAGATTGTTGCTAAAAACTGAAATTTACTTCGCATAGATTATATCAATTTTATTATTACTTTCGTCAAAATAAAAGAAAATTATACGAATATTAAATTTATAGAATACTTCAACCATATTCTTTATTTGATATATGAATTAGCATTTGTTTCTTAAATTTAAAAATGATTTTACATGTAAATGTTAATATGATATAATAATCTAACAGTTTAATAGTATTAATTATAAAGTTATTTACATACTCATATAAAATATAATAACTATATAAAATTATACATATATATTTTTAAAAATTCGATGGTACCACAAATTTTAAAATCCAATCATTTACAAAATCTACAAAACATGCGATCGATGATTGCAAGGAATATAGCAGCATAAAACCCGTTTGTGCTATAAGTGGGAATTTCAGGTACTTGGCTCAGTAATTTTTTAACACGGCGACGAGCAGAATACGCAATGTATCAGACGGTTTAATAACCGAGGTACCTACAGAGTATTCGGCTCACGGATGATGCGACGATGATGATCCGCCATTTCGCCGCAACTTGGGAGGTCCGCTCTTGATATCCCCCCTTCTTGTCTCCTGTCCCCTCGTTTCTTCTTCGTACATGTGCTTCACTCTTTCTTCTCACGAAGCCTTTCGGTCTTCCCTTCTCTCTCCATCATCTCCATAGTTGGCCTTTCTTAACTGTTTGTCGTTCATTCCTCTTTCTCACTCTTTGTTTTAGATGTCCTTCTTTATTATACTCTATCCTTCTTTATCCCTTTTTTTCGTGCTCTATGTTCTTTGTTGTTCGCTATGTCAGGTAGACTTCTATTCTGCGCGTCGTGTTTCGAATGGCATCTAACTATTGGAGTATCAACTATAATTCATATTTTTTATATTACAAGATAATGCGTGTGATCAAAGATTATATTTGCTCTTGATATTATATAATATGTACAAATATTAAAATGCTATTTTTTATTATCGATTTTGTAAAAATAATCGTTAAAACGGCAATCTAAACATTGCAGATATTTCCTATTTTTTATTAAATTTTACTTGCGTTACAATTCATCAATTAGTAATTAAAACAAAAAGGAACAAGAATATTGAAGAAAATGGATCGTAATCTGTCTAAACAGAGTTTAATATATGAAGTAACATAAAGTAACCGCATCGATGAACGTAACAACTACGTGGATATAACGTGCGTAATAACCAGCAATTTGTGAAAAGAACTTTTAGTTAGGCAACTCGTGTAGCCATACTTTCATGAGAGACCGGGAGAATGAAATTGCGGAAAGGGAAGAGATGGAAGCGAAGACGGTGAAGAGTAACGAAGGAATGGTGCGAACCGCGCTTGACTGGTTGGAACGAGACTAATTACTGTAGGAGAAGCTTCGCTCTTGCACTTACGAAGATTTTGTAATGCAATAGTGTTTATGTAAAATTGAGTGTCGGTAAATAAAGGATGCCGTTATTTAAAAGGATGCAGGTACATGTCACATTTTAGTTATATTCGTTCTTTTTCTCCCGTAAAAAGAAGATGTAATTACTGTTTTCTGCAAATGATAACCATAAGGGTAAAGCCGCAAGTAATGGGGCGAAGAATTGCATTGCGTTATGAAAAACAAGTAAAACTGGATAAATGGTCTCATTTACTATAAAATAAAAGAAAGAGTATGCGATAATAATGGTGATTTTGAATGTGTTAAAAAATGAGATCTATAAGAAGAAAAGGGTGAAGAAATCCTTATAACAACTTGAAACTATTGAGTATCGATTTAATGATTAGCTACATTTGAACTCTATATCTTGATAATTTATCATTGATATCTTGATAACTCATGCGTGATATTATGTTTAATTTATGTTTAATTTATGGTAATCGAACATGTTCTATCTTATATTTAAACATTTTTTTTTCTTAAGATCTTATATAATAAAGTTTTAAACATCAAACTGTGTTTCTTGAAAATACCAAGATGTTTAAAGAGATTAAAGTTTGCAGCGTTAATCACATTTTATTTTGATAAAAATTTTGATAGTTTTAAATCTATTAGTGATTTTATCTTAAAATTCAAAAAAATGTATTCTAAATTATTCTGAGTTAAAATGATGATTTAGTAATATTACGTGTGCACCATAATATTAACAAGACTACCGATGATCATAGCAAGTAGCGTGATACAAGCTTATCGTAGGGCTTATGATTACAGCAGCTTACAGTAGTAATTTTATTAACGCTTAACTATGTATCGATTGAATCAAGTTACCTCTAGCATTAATAAAATTGATTGTCGACAGTTCATTAATGTCTGTAAGACATGAAGTCTTACGGACATTATGCTTATATTTAGTAGTGATTTGCATTTTTTCATAACGATTTAGTATCGATATTGTAATGATACCAGTGTGCACAGTAATTTTTTATGCATACATTCTTTCTACATCTTTCTTCAAAGTTGTTGAAAGTTTTTTAATAATTATGATAATTATACATGTATACATGTACACTCTTTTAAAAAAGCAAAAAAATAAAAATAGTGTCCAAAATTTCAAGGACAATTCAGTTTTAAAATAATTTTTCTCTTAATACTTATACATGCTATAAATTTTAATACATTTTTGTCAATTACTATTAGTCTTATTATAAAGTCTTATTATAAAGTCATTCCGTTAAACTTTTATCACATATCATGTTGTAAAAGTCCAGGAATCATGCTACGATACTAATTTAAACGTCGTTTTAACACATTATCATTAATCAATCCGTTGTATAGACAGGGATAATATTCCAGTATAATTTATGTAATCCCTCCAGAGAGTAACCGCGGCACGAGAGTGAGTAACAACGATAAAGTTGCCACGGCGTCAATGATTGGTTGGTTTTCGATAACACGAATCGAGTATTCTTATAAAATGTGTTTATAGAACAAGATTGTAAAAAAATTGATGAATCATTATTGCATTATGGAATGCACAATTATTAATATAGAAATATAATATCAACAAAAAGAATTTTTCTATCGTAATTGGAACTTTGAGAAATTCGCATCTCGCTTCTTTACGGCAAATAAATTGTTTAGAATACATCAAGAAACTGTTCAATTTGAAATTAAAAATTAGTTTTATATTTATAATAATTATTAGAAAATTTATGACAATATTATATTATAACAATATATTATATAAATAGAATTTAAAAGGATATAAATTATAATTGATAATTATGTTATTAAACATTTGACAAATTGAAAATGACATTTGAAAAATATTATTTAATATTTACTGAAGAAATTGCAATTGTCATATAATTTAACAGTTAGTCGCGTTTATAACAATTATTAACAATTAGTCATAGAACTTATATTTATTTTTAATTTTAATATATATTAGTTTTTAATTTTAAATAATTCAAGCGCCCGAGTGAAGAAGTTCGCGTTTGTTAATTACCTATGCAATCGATCGATGTGTTAAAATTCGACATTTATCAGACGAAAGCCGAAGATGAAATTTATTGGCAATACTTGCACCGCAACCAATCTGGTTGGCAACATGGCGTGTTGGCGAAATAGAGGGGCGCGGTAGAGGGAATTGGTAGGAGGGCATGGGGTAGCGCGAGAGGGAGGGAGGCAGAAAGGGGGTAGGACGAAAAAAAGAGTCTCATCGCAAGGGCTGGCCCCGCGGGGACTAATTTTTATTTTCCCTGTTTTCCAGTAAGTGCTCCGCGTCCACCTATTTCTCATAAATTTGAATTAATTTACATGCATTTGAATTTAATGCACCGCCATGCTTTATCAAAGCAATTAAGCTTTTAAGCGCGCATTTGCATTAATCCAATGTTTACAATTACGGCACGAATCTCTTTTTCGAACGCAGCCCGGGTTATTCCCCCTCTGCTGACTTCCTCTGCCGAGAGACTTAAGATATCTGTAGATTGTCCTATCTCTTATGTTATATTTCATTGAATTAATGAATTTATCACTAATTAGCGATCTCAGGAGGAGTAATGCACCACGTTAAGTCATTGAGCATACTAAAATGATTCATGTTCGTGCAAGACACGATAAGAACCTACATAATTAATATTAATATCTACTCTTTGCACGGATTGGCTATCGTGTATCTTCCCTGTAATAAATATTTCTAATTTATATAATACACGTTACGGCAATATATTTTCTATGAAAGTTGCAGAAAGATAATTAGTTAATACGTCATTACAATGAAATAAAGTTTTGCTTCATCGTGTAATACATTTCTCATTTCTCATACTATGTACATATTTCTTTTTCTTGATTTATTATAATCTTCTTGTCTTTTCGAAGAATTTCTTCGTCATCAATTTTCAAGAATTTGTTGAGGACTTAAAAGTAGTCAGAACAGTAAACTATGATTTATACTGATTAATATTTCAGCGCGAATATTATTGAAGATTAATAAAATTATAAGATTACAGAGGACAAAATCTTTTGCAAAATTTAAAGTAGCAAATTGTAGTAATAATATGGTAAAATATCACACAATAATTTATTATATAATACTTTTTGTGTTGAAGATACAAAAAATTAAGTACTGATTTATAATCGATTCTCATTTTAAAATCGTCCAAGTAATGTCTTAAGATACTAATACAGCTCTGTGATTAGTTTATCACATCTTAAAACTGTATTTAAAACAATCTTAAATATATAAGAACCAATTATAAAACCGTGTAAAAAAATATGAAACTTATAGAAATACAGCTTATGTCTCTAAATTGATCTGGAAAAAAATTTAATTATTTCTCATTTGCAAAATAATTATTTTTTATTTATTTTAATTATTTGTGAAATAAAAAGAAATAATATGTACTATATATATATATATACACACA
>NW_017259453.1:269658-276663 GCF_001594045.1 Atta colombica
TTTTCAAATAAATTCATATTTACTATTTAATTTTTAAGCCAATTGATATTTTAAGAGATAATGTTTTTGAAAAAAATTTATTTGAATTTAAGATATTTTTTAACTTCATATTTGATTGATCTTGCTTTTTTCTTCTCCCTCTGTGACACTCTTACTCTCTTTTTTTCTAATATACGAAAGAGGATATATTGTCTCGTGGATGTGGATGTAGGTATGAGGTTAGTATCTATAGATATAATATAGGGAGTGAAGCCCTATTCAAAGCGGATGATTCAGTGGCCGCTGCTGCGCTTGGATAAGATCTCGTAGCGTGCCGCCTCGTCCATCTTAACCGCCAACCTGCAACAACTAACCGTTCGCCAACCACTAGACTAGCTCTTTCCGTTTTTTCACCCTTTTGCGCGGAATCGCGGAATCTAGATAATCCATATTGTGTCCGGGGATTCGGTCGAAGTTCCTGGACATCTCGATAGAGCGAGGCTCATTACGCGTCGCACGATAATTCGATACATCTTGCTTCTAAACTTTTTCACGGAGCATTCGTTACGTCTGGATTCAGTGAACCGCACATGGTATAGACTTTTTAATATGCCAGAAAGGTTGCTGCGCTGGGAACATTTTTGGCAGCTTACTTTCGCGTATTGCAGATATGCTTGAATGGAATAGTATTCCGCGAGTAGTTCTCCCCTAACTTTCTTGATTTACGCGAGTTCATTATTATTTTCGCGCTACGGAATAATCGCACTTCTTGCCTCCGTATTTCTGTCTGTAAACCTCTCTTCTTTTCATTGGTCTACGAGAGATGAAAACTGGAATACGTTGAATAATGGAGCAAATTTTTTTCTTCGCTATAACTCTGCATTTTGTACCGAATATTCGTTAGAAACTTAGAGACACAATTGTGATAAAAAGGAGAAAAATATTGCAGGTTACAGTAGCGTTCACATCTTAAAAAGTTCGCGTAATCTTAGTAATTATATTTGATTCCGCTATGTCATCATTTTGCACTTCTAAAACTACGAGAGTTCGCAGAGATATGCGGCAGCACAAGATTGTCTTTTTACGACTCTTTAAATGCGAGCAATATCGCTCCATCATTATCGCGCGCCACGTTTTAACGTTGTTGGACGCGTCAAGTATAATTTGCTCCCCCCTTATGAAATTCCAAACCTGTCCGTAGCAATCATTAGTAATTGCGATGTTATTTAACGTATCGTTTTCGAAAATCCAAATTCAAAGTGCAGTTCAACCGGACGGTAATCATAGTTTCTTACAGGTTAAACACGCGATGGCGTCTTATTCGTCAGAACCGGCTCTCTCTCTCCTCCTCTTCAGGCTATGCCTGGACGTACCGGTAGGCCCCCTGGGGCTTCGTCGAATCACAAGAACGGGAAACCTGCCCTCTATGTCTTGCTCCGCTCTGAAAGGAACATACTGCAAAAGAATGTAAAAGGTTTGTCGGCAATCCGTAGCCCGCTTGCAAATTATCAAATCATCTAGTCCGATACTTATTAATGCGTATAAGTTAAGTCATTACCCTAAGACACGTAACCATAAGGGAACACGTTGGAGATTTACATTGCTCCCTGCCGTTCCTCTAGATCTATAATTATAACATTGGATATCTCGGAAAGTTTCATTAATAAAAGACATTCCTCGCAATTAATCAAACAAACGCGTTCGGGGTATCTGCAGAAACTGCTAATTAGCTTTAATCGTTGCCACTTCGTTTACGGGCTAATAATAATGCATCCGATACTCCGAAAGGAAGATTCGCATTTAGAGTTACACGACAAAATTCGCGAAACTTGATACGTTAATTCACGTAATCCACGCGGCTTTTCATGGAGATAGAATGCATCCGCACGCACCCACTGCGATCTCTTCGAGGGCCATGACCGTAGAGTTGGAAATAAGGCGGCAATAAAGCATATGTAAAATATATTCTTGAATTCCTTTTAGGACGCAGATATATGTGGATGGTTCGTGGGTCGGTTGCCCGCTGGTAACCATGTCCCCCTTCTTCTTACAATGGCGGATACGTACACGCATCTACTTTGTGTGCGTGTTACCTGGCGTGTGAGTTACAGATGCGAGGCGATGTAAGTAAGACAGACGATCCATTTCATTAGAAGGTGTCGCGACATTACTCACCTGTATTGGTCTCTCCACTTCTTGTATTCGAAATATTTTTTTTTTTTGGACTCTCGCTCTCTTTGGTGATTATTTACGCTCAAAAGGATACTTTACCAAGCATCTGTCTCATAGTCAAAGGTAAAAAAACGTCGTAGGAAAATCGTAAATTCATTGGCAAGATAGTACCATTGTAACATCCAAAATAAACATGGTGGAACAATGGAAAAAATGTCAAATCGTAAACTATCGTTTCTCTTCGGCAAGATTTTCGCACGAGGAAACAACAATGACGATTCGGATAGGACTTCGAGGAATGGAAACCTTCGGTGTGGAAACGAAGAGCAACAAGAAAGGGAAAGTTCGTCGTTTATTTCCCCTCGGATAGGGGAAACGAGGGAGACGGAGAAAGATGTACGGAGCCGCGAGGTGTCGCCTTACAACCGGCTTGGTTCTCTTACCTATGCCGAGCCTCCTTTGCATGCCATCTCCACCACCATCTCAGTTCGGCTTGCTCCTTTTATATGCCCCGTCCCACAGCGTCCTCCTTCTCTTCTCTTTTGCTCGAGATGCACCGTTGCGTTCGGTTTTTGCATAATTATTACGATTACCGCGAGTAGCAGCTGGCTCGTTGTAGAGAAGTCACCTCGTATCTTCCCTCCCTCTCCTTCTCTCCCTCCTTTTCCTCCTCCTCTTTCTCCTCTTTCCTCTTCCAGCTTTCTCTTTCTTTCTTACACTTCTCTTTCGTTCTCGTTGTTGAGTGTCAGAAAATGAGAGATGAAAAAGAGAAGGAGATCTTATATTCGTGTGTGTGTGTGTTAATTAAATTTCTTGAGGGGATACACGCGAAATTATCGTTGGGATCTCTGCTGACCACTTTTTGCTCGCAATTAATTGCGTGCTTCGACAGACTGTCAGCCAATCAGCGTCTTCGCTCCATGTCATCAGATGCAGCGATGGCTGAATTACAACGAATCACGTAACTTTGAAGCGCGTTAATGATATTCCGTCTACAAATTCCATTAAAACGCAGAGGACGAATATTATTTTGAATAGTATACGAATGACAGTATGATTAATGATCGATCTTTATTCTATTTCGATAATATAAATTGTAACTATACAATGTGCTCATTATAATTAGCAAACCATTCGATTTAAAAATACAGGATGGATGTATGTTTATGTAAATAATTTATCGTCATTATATGCGGCATGATTGATTAATTTTGTATCGAATGCTTTTTTATGAGCATTTGATATAAAAATATTGCGTAAATATTATTTATTGTTATAAAGATAAAAATCTTAATGACGATTAAAAATGTAAAAATAATGTACAAGATAATACAAATTTCCGAACAATTTGTACAATACTGTATTATGAAAATTTTAGTCATCTTTTTCATTATTTCCGTTTAGTAGAAGTCTTCACTTACATAGTAAAGTCGCCACCTTGCTCGCGGCATGATTGCGCGCTTATTCAAAAGTATTCACACGTAAAGTTGATATCTTATTCTTGAATAGGCTATAGCTCCTTTTGATCTTTTTATGTCCCATTAGCTATTAGCAACATTCTTCTCCGCATCATGTAATTTTTGCTCAATGTATTCTTTATCATCTTACCGGGCCATGATTACATGAATGGGTTCACCAAATTATCGTCCCTTCCAAAATTACCCAGAGTTTGAAAAGATTGTTTCAAAAAAGAATACTACATTTCACGCAATATACAGGGTGCTCAAAAAAATCATTCAGCATTTATATGGTAGATAGTACATATACTTAGTAAAAAAAACTTTAGTAAACATATGTTGAAAGCTCTTTTTCTGAAATATACTATATACATGCTGAATGTATTTTTAATACTCTAGATAATTTAATAATTGGCATAGCAATTAATGAATTTTCTCAATTATCAACATATATATCTCGAAACAATAGCCTCTTTATACATTTGTTAAATAAATTTTTTTTTTAATAACATATATTTTTTTAATAACATATATGTGTAACATATATGTGTAATTTATCTTACACAGTTACAATTTATACTGTTAATCTAAGCAATCGTAAAATTCAACTTCTTTAAATATTTTTCCTTTTTAATATTTTATTACAATTTGTACTATTTGCTCGTTGGCTTATTGCTGACATAAGAAATGTTAAGCTTATTAAACATAGCAACGAGATGCAGCTAAATTCTATAAGCGTTTTATCTGACCACTAATTCTATTGGTAGCTGTAGAAGAAGTATACGTCTTGCTGTTCCTCATTTGCGAGTGTCAACCCTTAGTTTATTTATACCATCAGGTTTTTAGCATATATTTACGATCGTTGAGATTTTCGTCGTCATACCCCGAGAGGTCGCGTTGTCTCTCCCCTAAAAGAGAGACGATGTCTCGGCAGTGTAACATCGCACTCTTCGTTAGTCTCTGTTGTATATAACTTATTAATTACGGTTGACTAATGCGCTCCAGCTGTGCCACGTAGCAACATCTTACCTTCTCCCTTCGTCCACTAACTTTCTCTCGGTGCTTTCTCGGCAGCCCTTAGGAGAGGAAAGAGACTACGAAAAGAAAGAAAGAGAGAGAGTGAGAGAGGGGGGGGAGGGAGAGAGTAAAGAGAAGAAGGAGATGCTCTGGCAGAAAACGAGATGAAGGCCCTGGTAGAGCGTAAAAGGGAAGGGAGGCGTGGGAGGGGACCTCGAAGGTATGGAAGAAGGTGGGAGAGAAGAGAGTAGAACGCGAGGGACGCTAGGCAGTAACTCACGCCCCCGAGAGGATTACCTACCTTGGCAAGGCTGGAGGAGGGTATATCCCACGTTGAGCTACGATCTTGCTGCGTAGCTACGCGTTCCTCATACCAAGTGTCCTCGGTACTCCCGTGCCGCGTGCAAACAGGGTTCTTTGAGAGCATGAGCGCGTTCCGGATAGCACCGGAAGACCGAAACCGGTGATACGTGAAAAGACTATTGCGTTTCAAATGAGACGGAATATTGTTACAAGATGTGCTCAAAAGGGGCATAGAACCCCTATTGCCACACGAAATAAAACTAAATAAGATATAATGATTTATAACATAAAAAGGCGCGTCAAAACACGCGTATTCGTACATACAATCATTTATTTCTTTAATTTTTATCGCTATGTTTGTGAAAAATTGGAAAATTATTAATTTAAAATATTTAATTTTAAAATTTAAAATTTGAAGTTATAAAAATAATGGAATTTGTATCAATCAGAATAATAGTATGTACACTTAATAGTACATATTTAATTTAGAAATATGATTATTTTATAAAATTATAAAGTTGAATTATCTCTTAAATGAATATTTGATAGATAATACTTTTTTGAACATTTACAAACAGTTAGTACACTTAAAAGTTCTTTTTAATTAAAAAAATTTTAATTTAAATTTTAAAAAATTACAATTGAAAATATATAAATGCAGAATAACATAGAAACGCGCAGTATCTATAATAGGATATAATTTTGCCATATAATACGATATATGATTCTATTCTTATTATCTTTCAAAAATACAATTCAATTTGGTTACATAAAACTTTATATGACTTATTGAAATATTAATTATTATTTAATTTAGAAGCGAGAAATACAAGGATTCCCTGATTGATGTATCATCAGTCTTATGTACAAAAACCGCCCAACGTTGCGGAAACTCGGAGGGATAAGCCTACAAGAGATATCTCAGGAGGAAGTCTGGGAAGTCCTTCATGAACCCAATTCACTTACTTTGATTTGATTGGTCCCATGTATGATTCGACTTCGTTTATATATATATATATGTGTGCGCGCGCGCGCGCGCGCGCGTGTGTGTGTGTGTGTGTGTGTGTGTGTGTGTGTACACATAATCAGGAGGAAAGCGGAAAAGGAGTAAGGGTTATTGAAGGCAAGCTTTGGTATCATGTTTTGCAAAGTTATACCGACAAATCCCCAGCAGCAATCAACGTATTGGCTGTTCTTGTTAGAGTTGGCAACCAGTTAAGTCGCTCCCTTTCTCAGTTTATGGTTGAATATGTCGAAACTCGGCAGATTTCTTTCAATCGCCATTTCCTTTCGCATTTGAAACTGTTTTCAACGAGCCGAAAAAAAATGTTTCATTATTTGGTGAAATTTTTGTAGTTTAATCGAGTTTCATATATTACTCATTTTTTTCAAGATATTTTATGAAATAATATGAGGATTAGTTCGAATGAATCAAATTAATAATTATGCATTGATAAATAGTTAAAAATTTCATAATAAAATACAACTTTGAGAGAATTGGTGGTAAAAGAAAAAAAAAGTTTATTTCTCTCATAATATTTTATGATATGACGACTTTAAACTTTTTTATTATAACTTAAACTTTTGGAAGAACAATTCGTCGGACGAAGGTTTCTGCGAGGTTGAAATTTTTTAGAATATACGGGCAAACATTTTTCAAGAAAGGCGTGAATAACGACCGAAATATTTTTCGCTCTTCTAAACGTGCTCTACGGTTTTCCCACTTTGCTGTTCAGCCAGCCAATCCCTCCCGGCATGCTTTGCCGATCTCCTTTTTCTTTGTTCCTCCAAATGAAAGCATTTTAAGGTCTCAGCATAAAATTTATCCATCCCTTCGGTTAAACAGCTATGCACATCTCTTTTTACTTCACAGGAGTGCGGTAATCTTGATATTTCATCCCCTAATTTCGTTTAGTGCGATATCTCATAGATGAGACGTCATGTAGAGTGAGATTCACAATTTGTAAATTCGAAACATGTAAATTCGAGAGTAAATAATTAAAAACGAAAGATAATCTCTACATCAGTATTATATATTTTTAAAATGTGTGTGTGTGTGTGTATATATATATATATA
>NW_017259453.1:276763-282729 GCF_001594045.1 Atta colombica
TATTTTTTCATTTTTAATAACTCTTTACGAACCTTTAAATATGCAATTTCATCGAAAATCCTCAATAAAGAGAAACAATATTAAAACATTAATTAAAATTTTTATTTTTTAGAAATACACAATAAGTTATTAAACGTGTTTATTTCGCTTTATATTTAATTGATTTTTTTTATTTATATTTTTTTAAAAATTGTGATTAAATTCATATCCATAATATTCTCAAATAATAATAAATTTGAAAACAATAATATAGTTAGTGATAGTTAATGATAGTTATTTTAAAATTAAAACGTACCTTGTTTACGTAAATAAAGTTAAGTGGACCTACTCCTGAATTAAATAACAATTAAGTAAAAAACATATTAGAAATAAAATATTTTTATCATGTTCTTCTTTTTTCATATTTTATACTCTTTGCTATTTTTTATTATACTTTTTTACTTGTAAAAAAAAATTAATATTTTCTATAAAAACCTTACAATTGAGAATAAATGTGTGTAAGACGTAACAAATACATATAACAAGTGTTATAATATTCTATATTTCTTATTTGCATGCAAATATAAGAAATTGCGATTTAATTAAAATAGAATGTTTAATTTTATTTCTAAAATTCGAAAGTTTGTCGCTTTTGATCTATCACGTTCGCATTTCGGAACTTGTGCCAATAGAATACATGGAGAAAGAATGATTCTCCATGTATTCTGCTAGGGATAATAGGAAGGTTTGATAGAAGATTTTGAAATGGAAGGAAACCAGACTCGCGTTGGGGTCCGTGTGACAAATAACCGTTAAAAACGCACCGTCGTAACTCCACGCCCTTCCACGCGACGCAAACCCGATATGACAACCTAGCGTGAGAATCGCGGGGGTGAGAGGATGAGTAGAGATGCCCGGAGGGGTAGTAGCCTGGACACCAGGGCACTTGATTACATCGCGATAGCAAACATCATGTTGATATAAACTTTGTTTCGGTATGATATGGATACAATGGTTGTCTGGAATTCTGATTGTATATGTGCATCAGTCAGGCACCGTGTAACTTCGCACATTTTGTACCTTGTGATAACAGATCAGCGTGATGTGATTATGTATAAACTTGAAACGTTTAGTAGATGATTTGATTTGTATTAGGACGTTGATATGCATTAGTCTTGCATATTTGAAAGAAAGTTGATATTATATTTTTTATATTATATTTTTATATTTTTTTTTATATTTTTATATATATTATATTTTTTGGCAGTTTGAAATTTTTGAATATAGATTATATCTTTTATTTTCTATTATATAGATTATATACCTTTTCTAGTATTATGTATTTCTTCTAAGTTGTAAACTCTATTTATTTATGATTTTATCTGTGAGTCTTCAAGAGTTTCGTCATGTTGAATTCTTTATTAATGTACTTTAGCAAAAACTATTATGTTAATGATATCAGAAAATTTCCAAAAAGTTATGTTGGAAGAATATAAAAACAAAATAATAATGTTTTTTACTGGCAGTTTTTTACTGGTGCGCACTCAGTACACATTACATTAACCTAATCTGAATGTAAAAGTGAGATATCTCAATTAATAAAATACTCAATGTATATTTTATCAAATAACACAATAAAATGCATTGAGAATTTCGAGGTTTAATTCGTTTCTATATTTTTATTAAACGTACATCTTTACGTCGATTTGTATACGAATTTTAAAGTGCACTGAGTGCCCACCAGTAAAAAATCTGCCAATGAAAAACGCTATAATATATGATAATTTTTTATTCTCGGCTATTGTATTAATTGTATTTTTGAGGTAATCGATCCAAGTCGAATGCGGAAGGATAAGCCGATAAAAAGTCGTAATATTATGGATATTTATGCACTTGGGTACGCACCGTATGCGAGCAAAAATAGAGTAAAAGGAGTCTGCTTACGGCCGAGAAGAAAGGTTGGTTTAGGTTGGACCGGTGGCAGAGGTGAAACGGGAGGGTTTTTACGAGGCAGTAATGGCCGATAAGGTGAGCTTGCGCCCCCACTGTCGGGGCTTACTCCGCTACTGTACCCAAGTGACTGTTCAACAGTACCTATTCGCTGTCGTATACTCCCTTACTTTCTCTCGGAACGACTCATGCCACGCTTTATTTTAAGCCGTTTACACATTTCCTTTATCGGCACGAGCCTCGTTTATATCACCGCGTTTGATATTCGCAGTCCCAAAGCGCTGCGGGATATCAGAAATTCGTTAGAATGCTCTTTTAATAAATATCTTAAGTGGCAGCTCATAAAGATAACATAACTTGTTTTAAAACAAGAAGTAGGAAGAATGAAATGACGTATCAACTGAATCTACATTCAATTTTCATCAAAATATCTCACTAATGTATACATTTCTCTTGTTATTTTTAAATAAAAATTTAATACATTTTTATCAATTAATTTTTTTATTTTAAATACTTTGACAACGAAGATATGATTTACGTGTTATTATTATTAGCGAAATAAAATAGAATTCTTTAACGCGCCATTTTGTCCAAAGCGCGGATCGGTATATTTATAGTAGGAGTGAATTAACATATTTCTGAAGAATATCATCTCAATCGCTGTTTTGCTTATAATTCTTACGAATAAATACAACATGAGGAAAGAACAAAAAAAGTTTATCGTATTTGTTTGTTGTTCGCAGGGGCGAACGGAATGCGCAGACGTGGCCGACAGACCTACACGCGCTACCAAACTCTGGAGCTGGAGAAGGAATTCCACACGAACCATTATCTTACCAGGCGGAGGCGAATCGAGATGGCACACGCGCTCTGCCTGACAGAACGGCAAATCAAGATTTGGTTCCAGAATCGGCGAATGAAGTTGAAGAAGGAGATTCAGGCGATCAAGGAGCTAAACGAGCAGGAGAAGCAAGCGCAGGCGCAAAAGGCGGCAGCGGCAGCGGCGGCGGTTGCGCATCAGCAGCAAGGAGGGGGTGGGGGACCAGAGGGGGGCAACTAGGGGTACGCCCTGCATCGGAGCCCCCCTGATCACCCCACCGCCAATCCACACCATCCTCTACTAGCACCGCAATGTACACAGCTGTATTAAAGGTAAGTGTGATTTTTCTTATAATTTATACTTCATTTTTTCTTGAGAACTCTGATTAAATCGTCAGCTCGTATTATGATCTTCTGAAAAAAAAAAAAGATTCATCAATCTTTTTAAAGCATTTCAATACCTACATACAATACATATATTTATTAAATGTAAACACTGAAAAAAAAATTTGTCGTATTAAAAATTAAAATTTAATCGTATTCTGCTTAACAAATTGTTCAATGTTAAGCAGACGATTAAATTCGATTAAATAAAATTTGTTGAATTAATCAAATCTGCAAACAAAAAAATGTATTTAGTTAGTTAAACAAATTTTTTTTAAATGTACATATTACATTTCTTTGTATGTATATTCTCAGTAATGATGTGATAAAAAAGATATCTTTATATCTACACAAGTGTTTGCTACTAGAAACATATGTGTAAATTCAAATAACTATAATTTTATTAATCCTTCACCGGAGCAATTATGATTTCTTTAAAGATCACAAATATCAAAAATTTGATTGTAAATTTTGGTAAATAAATTTAAATTTGTAAAAATAAATAAAGTAATTCAATTTCTATGATGGTAAAAATTCGTTAAAATTTTGATAAGTATATCAGAATTTTTTTAGATATTTATATAATCCGAAGTAATAAAAAATTTTTTCTATTTTTTAAAGATATCTATTGCTAACGAAAGAGTTAAAATTTATATTGTCGAGGGTTAATAATTGTTATAATATTTATTTTTATCGTTTTTTAGATACTTATGAGTATATATATATATTTTTTGGCAATATTAGAATATAAAATCATTGCAGTCTAGCACTTTTTATGGAGTGCAAATGCATACGTCCACTAACAAAATGGACGTATGCATTTGAGGCAACAGTTAGGATTATGTGATGTGCATTAAAAAAACGGTAGTCGTATAAACGTTAAAAGCGGCGTTAAAAATGAGATTCGAGCTTTTAGCAGCAGCGGCTTTAAAATTAAGTTTATTCAGCGAGCTTAATGAGGATAAACCGCATACAAGCGTGCTTTCATAATTTTCTAAGTTATGCTATTCGCGTGTGTTTAACTTGCGCTGAACGTGTATCCCGAGGGAGCGACGAACGCAAACTTGAAATATCATATCACGTTTTTCTTGTCGTTTCTGCCAGTATCGAATAAAAAACTTATCAGTTTTATCGCGCTGTGTTTGCTTCCGTTACTTTAAACGGTCTTGGTATGGAGTAAAATTACAACGTTTTGTATTGTGAATTTCCTAGTTACAAAATCGAAAATTGTCAAAGCAGGTAAATTAAAAAAAAAAAGAGAAAAAAGTCACTTATAAATTAGAAACGATAAATTGTCTGAAGCAAGTGGATGATGCAAAGAAGAAAGTATAGAAAGTTAGGTAAAAAAACCTAGACAATAGTACCAATTTCTCTATCACAAAAAATTTGCTGTAATTTATATTTCTCGAGAGCCAACTGTCCATTGTAAAAAAATAGAGGATCCTTTAAATTGGTCAGTCCGGACAATATCAACTGTAAAAAAAGGTTTCCGCTTTTTTCTTTCACACTTTCACGTGAATCTCCGTCGTTGTTGGAAGATATTTATGATTCTTCGCATATTTGAGTTAAAAAAACAGGCCTTAGAAACTCACACTAACTTTAAAAGTAGTATGCAATTTTGATTGTCAATTACGTTGCGCACGTATATTTTCTTTCTTATAAACACGAACACTTTTTCGACTGTAACTTACAATATCTATTGTGTTTTGAAATTTTCAAGATTATGTTGTTTTAAGTTATTATAAAAAAGGCAGAACTTTTTAAAAAATAAATTTTTTAATGTAATATACATAGGTAAAACATTAAATATTGTAAAAACACTACTGTAAAAAAAATCACGCAAACTTTAATTTATTACATATACGTTCTTAAAATATTTAATACGTCTGCGGCAGAAACGAAATACGCCAGGCAGAGAACTATGATCGAAACTCCTTATTCTTCGGAACCCACTGGAGCGCTTAATATCTCTTTTTTGGTATCTTCGGGCGACGAAGAAGTTCGGGCATAAATTTTGTCCCGATTGCACGTAATATTACGCCAGCGAAGCGATTCCCCGATTAACTCCGTGGATTGCACCGTAATTGTACGCCACTTGAAATGCGATTAAATAACTCTTCGCCGGTAATATTTATTTAATCGTGCTTATTTAATCGCCCATATCAGAATAAACGTAGTCTTGAAATATTATAGAATTATTATCGATTTCTGCCACAATCATATAAATATGATAAATGATTTGCTTAACGAAAATTTATATTTTAAAATATATTTTATTTATTACTGATTTCATTATTCATTATATTTTTGTATCTTTTTTGTCACATATATATATACATTTTTTATTTCTATTTTTCATAATTAATACATTTAATAAATAAAGTAGATAGAGAAACATGTTTCTATAAAGATTTTGTAAAAGAAGATAAATCATTTTGAATTCCATCTATTATCCGAAAAGGAATGAAATGTAGATTTGCTTCTGTAAGTCGATCTAGATATATGGGAAGATAAATTTTGATAGAAGACATGAAAAAGCAATTTAGAAGAGTTTTAATGGTCAATGTATGAGACAATCGCGACGATATCGAATGATTAATTTATTTATCTTTATCTTCAATTAATTTATTCTATCAAGTTAGGATTGCTATGAATGTTCTTACTAGATTTAAAATGTTTAAAAAATGTATTCAATATTTTATATTTTCATTTGTATCTACATGCATTTAGAAAAAAAGAAAATTTTCTTTTCCACAAATAGTCTAATTAAATATTTTCTATAAAAAATGATTTTATAATATAAATATTTAATGTTTATATTTACATATTTCATG
>NW_017259453.1:282829-291753 GCF_001594045.1 Atta colombica
TGATTACAATTAGGAGTTATGATTACACTCAAGATCATTCTTTCATATTATATTTATATTAATAATTAATCATTTTTTTGGTTAAATTTATTAACATTGAATACTTTTTGAATACTCTTGAATTCTTCATCATTTTTATATTTTAAAGAGTAAAGTACAATTTCGAACATGGTACAATTCTGAATGACATAAAAATTTGAATTTAATTTTTGAAGTTTAAGTTTGTGTGTGATTTTTTTCTGTTTGATGCCTTTTGATTATCCTCTCATATAATCAGAGATCAGAGCCACCAAGAACCTCGAAGATTAGATTATTTTATTTTGTTCAAAATTATATCATGTTCGAAATTGTATCACCTTGCCCTCTCTACATGCATAATAATGTATGAATACTAATAGCAATGCCATCTATCGGTTTCAATAGTTTCTGGGTTAAATTATGGCGGCTTTCATTCTTCCGTTCGTGGGCGTGATTAAGGCGTGGATATCTATTTTTTGGCGTTGGTTTATTATGTACTATAAAAATTTATTGCTGTTTAATGAAAAATTATTAAATTATATATTGACTATATTAATTATTAGCAAATGTATACTTAAAGTATACGAAATACAGAAAATAACATTCAAAATTTGAATTGCTCCATGTAATACTCCGCCAGGCACTTATTTTATATCCATCTAAACTACTCTCATGGTAGATGGCAGCACGAATCAGCATTACTCTGTCGATAACGTTTTGTCTTTCTTACCGACTTCTCTGTCGGTACATAACTTAATTTAGAGGTTGCCTCTACCCACCAAGCAGGATATATTGAGCGGTAGTTCGATGATCGCCCGTAATGCGCTTTATGGTTTGTTTTTATCGACGTGGTTATATAGTAACTCACGACCTTGCTGTTTCTCGGCGTGGTGAGTCGAATCCGGCACGACGCGGCCATGTGCGCGCATGCTGGTATTGGTGTCCTATAAAACGCGCGCCGTGCTGAGTCGACAGTGCTATTCACATTTTCCCCGCGAATGCATTCCCGAAGCTATCGGTCAATAATCCAATAAACCCGCGATTCGCAGTTCCATGAAGAGAAAATAAAGTACGACGCCGCGTGATTTTATTGCGTAGTAAAGCGTGATTTCGACAGATCGATACGCGATCACTATCGCCTCTTCGCGCGCGCATTTACTTACTCGCTCGCCAAACGGGTAGGTCAGGGATCTTTATTGGCTGTAAAGGAAGACGTTTTACGATCCATAAAAGCGTTTATAGCGTTCAAGTAGTCTTACCTCGGTTCTTACATCCCAGTTATATCCATTACCCCTTCTGCGATCTTTCCAAGGGTGGCCACTGGCACGCGTTTCTCTCTCTCTCCCTCTCCCTCTCCCTCTTCCCTCCTCTCTCTCTCTCTCTCTCCCTCTTCCCTCCTCTCTCTCTCTCTCTCTCTCTCTCGCTCTCTCTCACTCATGCCTTTGAGATTTACAGGTTACGCTCCCGGTAACATCTCGTAAACTTGGCTTAACGACTTTAACCGGGCCTAACTGTTTCCTTCCTGCAATCAGACCCTGACCTACCTTGCACACTGTCGTCCTAGAAAAATTCCAAGATATCAATTGCACGTGACATTGCATCTCATCGAAAGACTTTATCGTTTCTTTACGGGAGTATAATGATATAAAAACAGTGCTTTCAATCTACAATTATTTGCAATATACATATGATACTTTTTCATTAACATTTTTAGCAAAGTTATATATTTTTTGTACTTTTATTACGAAAATTACAAAATTATTGTAATTTGTAATTACACGCACACACACACACACACACACATACACACACACGCACACACACACACACACACACACACACACACAATCAGAATTTTTTTACTTACAATAATTATTGGTAATTGTTATTGGTAATTACAATGAGCAAAATATACGATAAATAATTTGTACTATCATATTTTTAGAATGTGCTAATATTTCTTTCATTATATTGTCGCGTTGACAGAAAATTAGTATAAATATCTAATAATAAAATATTTTATTTTTCTAGTAATATAAAGTACATTTTATAATTGTTAAAAATAACACTAAATATATAGGTACATTGACAATTATCATCAATATCCTTCTCAATAATCAAATTATGAAATAAAGAAAAATTATCGAGATGTTTTAATTATTTTATTTGGATATATATTTTCGTTATTTATCGCTGAAATATGAATTTTGGAAATTACTTTCACTTGATAATAACATTAAAAATTGAGCAACACTCCAACTTTTAGTAACATTGTGTCACATTCCCGCAATATGAAACCGCAATACTGAAAATTCATAAATTTCAAAGTTCAGAAATATAGAAAAGAATTACGCAAGATAAAAAACAGAGAATTGACATTATTTCCATTTTTCTTTCTGTCTCTCTTTTTTTCTTTTTGTATTTTTTATCTTATTCATTGCGTTTCATGAAACAAGCTACGGGCAACATTGTGCACAGATTAAAAATTCTCAATACAAGACCTAAAATCATGGCTTTTCTTTTTTTCTTATTTAATGGCATGTGTAACATATGTTTACTTTGTCCAATTAGTTACACACGATTTATGCTATAATTATCTTAGAGTTTCTCAATAAACAATTTCTCTTTTACTATTTTTTAAATATGCCTCAAAAAATGATGCGTATTATAAAATTTAATAAAATGATATATTAATTTTAGCATTATGTATTAAAAAAAATATTACTAATATGATAAATTAAATAAGAAAGAATATATTAAATTATTAAATTGTCCCATTTTGTTGTATCATGTATTATTATATTAAATCTTAAAAGTAATTTTTGTCGTGTTTATGATAACAATATATCAATTAATAATTTTCAATTAAGACATGATTGCTACATGTGAGCTATTGCACATTGCATTTACTCTATATAGGAGAAATAAATTTGTCTTCATTTATTTAAATTGAGAATAGAAAGATTTGTTTTATTTAATAGATAAAACGTTTAAATGTTACTGTATCTACATTGTGAACTCTGCTAATGCTAATTAATTTGATCACTCTATTCATTCAGATCCGATATTTCTGATTTATAAACAACTTATGTATACCACACACGTGCTTCAAATCAGATTAGAATAAAAGTGAAGCGAATTGAATACATTCCTTGGCTATGCCTACATGATAAATATCGTCCATTCAATTTATCATCCTTCTGTTTTTATGTATTTTATGATTCTAGTAATAATATGATAGTAATAATTTTAATTTGCATTATAAAATAAATAGTTTTTGCGTAAATTTTTTTATGATCATATAAACGGTCACGTAGTTTATATTTTTTGCAAAAAAGATCAAAAATATTTTAGAAGCAAAAGTTAGTTAGGCATTGCTTAAGATGTCATGAACTAATCGGAGAATTGTATTAGCAACTTAAAACAAAGCTTGAGACAATCTTGAAATTAAGAATAGATTATGAATACCAGCCTTAAAGTTTTGAACATAAATAAAAAAAGTAATGCATTAATAAAAGTAATCTAATAATAAGATAAGAAGAAATAAAAAGAAAAGAAAACAGAGAAAAAGAGAGCAAGAGAGAACTTTGTTCTTCTCACATTTCCGCTTCTTCCACAGTTTATATAGCCGAACAATCATCTCACTCACCGTCGCGACTTCCCGCAGAGTGTATCACAATTAGCTGACATCTTTCACCTCATACCATCATCATTCCTTCTATTCAACTTTCATAAAACCTTCCCCTTTCGTTCCATAAAATCTACGGATACGCGAGCCAACACGAACAAATTTAATGAACTGCTACACAAAGTTTTGAAAGCTTATTTCAATATTATGATGAATATAAGAGAGTTGGCATTATATCAGGTAGCGCCAAAATTCATGAAAGGATATATTTAGTTACTTTACAAAGCACATAATAGATTGTATAACTTGCAAATTGAGAAAAAACTGAATAGACGATAATTTTTTATTAAACTTACAGAATGTTATAGCGAAAGTTAAACAACATAAATCAAATTAACGAAGAAGATAAAAGGAAATTTTAAGGAAATATTATTTTATTTAAAAATATTTATAAGCTATAATGCTATACCTAAATGTTAAATAAGTAAAGTATATTTATAGGCAATATAATCATGATGTGACTTGATAATATGGAGGATGCACGATTAATTGTGCTTTGCATTGGAAGTTGTGAAGCGGAAGGTATTTCGAAGCAGCGAGTGTTGCCCTCACTGTACACAAACTTAAGAAGAAGTAGATGCGGAAAGGAGGGGACATGGTAGGAAACGTAGTTAGTTATACGCCGTGCATGCTGGCAACAGCGCCGGTGTGTTTTTCATTTTCTTTATATCACCCTTGACGCTCGTAAAACCATTACCCATGACCAAGCGAACGCAACTTCTGTATAAGCCCTATCGGTGTGCGCGTATAAACGCGCGACGTTGAGACATTCTTTGATGATACTGGAACTTCTTTTACTTGCGCACTTCTGTAGGTCCGTAAGACGAACCCAATTTCCTCGGCGACGGCAAGTCGACCCTTCGGATTTGTCCGACATGCCCACGGGAAGAATTCAGTTTTCTCGTTGGCGATTGGTTATCTTCTCGATCGTTATCTTTTCGTAACACATTGTTTTCAATGATTTCGGCTGCACGATGTTATCGCAAAAATTCGAAAAATTATCAACAATCATGCTATCTTATAATTTTTATTTCAGGTTATTTATTAACGTGTGTCATTTGAATTCCTAAAGTATGCTCTATATATATATATATATATATATATATATATATATACACACATATATAAAACATTAATTCTTATTTGTTTGTTAATTTATTTATGTTGTGAACGTATATATATTTTCTGTATATATTGGTTGCAAATACTTTTAATTATGTTTAATTAGTGAGTTGACTTCTCTAATATAATTTAAAAATTTTATAAGTTAATGTCTAAAATGTTCAAAGCTCTGTTCTCGCGAAGTCAGGAGAACGAGTCGCAGACTCTCTGATGTCTAGATAAGTCAGTTAGCGACTCGCTTTAGCGCGTTTCAACGTAGTGCATTTTTTGCATGGGTATTTTCTTATTGCTCTTTCTTTTCCCTTTTTCTCTTTCGCTCCCACTCATTTCTAACGAGTGATTCATCATCGGTGTCGCCTTCTCTTCTTTCTCTGATTAACTGGCTGGCTGGCTAGCTAGCTAGCTGGCTGGCTGTTTGGGCCCTGGATCTTTTTTTTATTCTGTTTTTTCTCCTTTTTTTTAACTCTCTCTTTTTCCTCCAAGCTACTCCATATACTTGTTTTATTCCTACTCCTGAAGTCATATCAACACATAATTCTTTCTTGTTATTAAAGACGTACTTTTAGTTTTTTCACATATTCATTAATATTTCAAATTAGTTAAATTTAAGTTTCATTTTATGATAAAAATTTAAGATTTTTATATAAACTGGCGAATATTACAGTTTCCATCAAATTATTTATACAATATTTATAATTAAGTCGAGCGTATATTATTATACAAAAAAATATGTGGAACAATTTTTTTACTTTAATGATATCTTATTGGTGTGCAAAAAGATATAATATTTCTCTTCAAATATTTCGATTATATCTGCAGTGTAAATATAGCAAGGGGCACAAAGAAAAAATTAAAAGCCAAACATTTTTATTTATTCGTTCTCCACTTTACGCATACACGCATCAAATCTTTTCTCAATTTAAAAAAAAATACCAAGATACGTAACACATAATTGACGTACGCATTCAAGTACACAAGCAGAAGGCTGAATGCAATGATATGATAGTACTGGACACAATCGACAATAATATCTAATATAAATAGGATGAATTTCATACATTATTTTTATTATATTTATTGAGAAGGACCACATTAAGGATCGAAATGTCTGAAATATTGTATTACATTAATCGTGTAACATTTTTTTAAAGAAAAATATACGTAAGACACTTCATTCGAATACCAGCCAGGTTTGAATAACTCCTTTTTGACTTATTGATTTTTTCATTTTTTTATTTTGCAATATATATTTTACAATAACATTTTTAGTAAATAAAATCTTTTTGTAAAAGAACTTTTTAAAAAATTGTATTACATTCTTATCTCATTATTCTTTTTAGTTTTATGATACAAATCTGCTTTAATGATTGTAAACTTTTGAAACCAAGCGTTTGAAGACAGTTACATAATTTACATGCCAACGCGCTTCTAGCTTATTTATTTCCCAATTCATCATTTAAGATGTTTCTATTTGATTTGGTAAAGTTGTTTTATTCAGTATTAATGAATCTTTAAGCGCACCGAGACCGAGTTCGAAATATCCATGCATTTTGATTAGTATTGAAGAACGAGCATCGTTCGTTTCGAAAAGTCCACCTTTGGTCCGGAAGGTGGGATTCCAGTAATTCGGTCATAGAATGGATGGGCGACGACGAGAGAGCGAGAGGAACGATGAAGTGGGCTGGGTAAAGGGATAGGATAGGGATGGGGGGCGTTTCACGGCACCCTGCATGGGGTAGCTTGCAACCTCACGCGACACTAGAGCCATCTATATCCCGGGAGATTTATGAGTTCCTGGTGCAGCGGCTGCTCGTAGCAACTACACGCTACACAATATCGGTATAGTGCAATGGTAGTGCTGCCTCCTATCGCGGGACGAGCGCACTGTTGCTCCGCGGGGGTTTCGCGCACTCGCGTTCGTTCAACGCCGTTCTGGCAAAAAATTCTGACTCGATCTCAATCCAAACCCCTCTTCAGGCCATCCACTGGCCCGTCAGCCACAGCTTCGACGATGTATGCATCCATAGGTGTATCTGTTCTGCCCTTGAGAAATCGCATATTTTGTACCACTACAGTTTCTATATACGTGCGAATTAATATATTCTTTTCGGAGACTGTGTACCTGACAAACCTAAGATGGATGAGAATTTATTATTTTTTGTTATTATAATATTTTATTTGTCATAATAACTGAATAATTTGTATATCGAACAATTAACAATAGAAGATGTAATAATAATTGAAAAGAGTATTTACATAATAATTATTTTGATTATAAATAATTATTTAATTATAATTTAATTAAAAACGTTTCAAACAGTAACACATTCTAATGTAACAGTGTATTTTTAAATATATTCTTGATAATATTAACTTTGAATAAATTTGAAAATATTTTAAAAAGAAATTAGATATTTACACATTTGTTCTATTATCAATAGATGATAATTGTGATAAAGAATAACTCAGGTAGTTTCTATACATATTATATATTATATATAATTAAAATTTAACAGCATAAAAGAGGCGGGGCAATCTTGATTTTTATTCACGATCGGCCAAGCGTAGAGAATGACAAGCCGAGATTTTCGAACAGCCCCCTAGACACAGCCGTCCGTTCGCACTCTGCGTGATATTCTGCAGGGTAACCAATGAGTATAGCCCGGAGTGGGGCTTCACCCTTGGTGCTATGCGAGTTCGGGACGATGACGACGGCGATATGAGTACTGGTATCTACCTATCTACCTATGCTTCTACACTCCATCCCACTTTGCCCCATCCCCTTGATGCGGCCGGTTTACGAGCAACCTGTGGTAACGAGAGCGATAGATAATAACTGCTCCGTGCTCAATTCCACTCCCTCTCACACCCCTTCTCCACCTTTTGTCTTTCTCTTTTCCAGGCACGCATCCGTACAAAAATACACGCATGTGCGCATATTTGTATATATACATATATAGAGCCAGCTACAATCTTTTTATCTTTTGCGGCTTATTTCTTGAACATTTCCTATAATCTGATTAAATAGATCGCACCGATATCGCATGGAGAAAGAGAACCGGTTAAGATTTATTCGAACGAGAAAAATAGGATTACATTCACTTCTATGATATTCTATATTGAACTTATATCGTATGTGAGACTCACAAAATTATAATTTTGAAGTTATTTTTACTTCTTGATAGAAGTGTCTTAGCGAATTAACATAAAACGCACGATGTTGTTTTGCAGAGCCATATCGAGAATCGTGTTTCTGGTTTTTGCGAGTTTTAAGTATGAGAATTTATGGTGGCTTAAAAACTCTAGTTCCTCCTTCGGAAATCCTGATAAATGCTTACGGGAAGGATGCTTAGGTATGTACTCAGTTTCAGAACGTTGCGTACTTTTGGAAGGGCGAAGTAATTCTAGGCCGAACAGCAAACGGCGCGACTCAAATGAGATACAAGCATGTGTAAACATTTCGAAGTAACAAGGGTTGTGCGAGTTTGAAGTAAATTCTTGGCAATTGTTTATTATCCAGAATTGCTGTGATATTTTTATAAATATTTCCTTCTTATATAATAAGTGATAAAAAGTGATTTAGTTGAAAATGTTGTAATTATTTATGATAGATAGAATATACATACATGTGTTACGAAGATAACTTTTGTATAATATACTTTTGTATAATATACATTTAAAAATTCTGTACTTATATCAAACTTACAGTTTTCTTACGTCTTACACATGTAAACTCTTACTTGTTGTGTATTCACATATACAGTTTTAATAAATCGTTTATTATAATTACAATTTTTGTTATCTTAATTCTTTGTTATTTAATATTGATTGTGTAAATGCAAAACAAAACGAAATAGAATTATAGTGATGTAAAGTTCTCTCTCATTCCCCATGAGACCTAGACTAACCCTTTCGCTCTTAACGTGAACTATTGATATCCCGAGATACTAACACTATCAAAACTCAGACTCAACGTGCATGTGGCCGGACAAGGCACCATGTGCATTCATTCTATTACAAAAGAAGCTGAACTTAGCATTCGCGGCCCGACCCATCGCTTCTTTACGTTGTGTGTGTATATATATATATATATATA
>NW_017259453.1:291915-297749 GCF_001594045.1 Atta colombica
TAATATATATAGTATAATTTCTTATATATATATCTTGATATAATTTGTACTTTGTTAATGCGCATAAAATGATTATATTCATTGCTCATCATTAAAAATTTAATGCGTTCTAATTTATGATAACATAAATAATAAGCTAACACTTCGTCGTTTCTGTTTATGCTTCAGGTGAGTGGCAGGCTGCACCCGCTGTCTCTGCAATGCCAAATAGATGGTCGATGTGCGTATCTGTCGATCGTCAATTTATCGGTTGCGGCGAATCGGATGCTGCACCCGGTGAGTGACGAACCTCCCCCACCATGGCTACCTCCCGTAGCTCACTTTGACCGATATGCTCCCAGACCAATCAGTATCCAAGTACACAGTATCATCCATATAAGCCTAGCTCTGTTGTAGTCGTTCCCCTTTCTGGTCTCTCTACCTGTAGTTTCTGCTTTGGTGCAGTAGCATGTAGATAGGGGATTGAATTATCGAGAGTGGCCAATCAGCCGCGGATCCGGGGTGTCGTTTTGCGAAAAATCGACCGAAAACAGAGTCACATTCTCCCAATGTGCATTGCGATAGGTTGTACACTTAGAAACTGAAATACGTAACGAAAAGGCTACAACTATTTATAGGGTTAATATATAGGACGTAAAAAGCATCTAACTCTCTCGATGGATGAGATTGAGTCGATGTTTTATTAATTATTAGTTCGTGACGAACTTAACAGAGGCATGACTCTTTATCATAATTCAATGTACAAAACTGCTATTAGCACGGTTCTCCTCATTTTTCATTGCTTATATATTTTTTCTCTCGAAAATGCGCACTCGATATAACCTCGCAAGAAAGAGAGAAAAAAAAAGTGAGAGAGAAAAAAAAGATAAAGAGAGAAAATAAACTAGACCGATTTTATCTGTTAATGTTATGTTTTTGTTATTTTTTTATTATTTGCGAGCAATAAGAGAGTGTGTTTATATTGTTACCACTTTCGCTTTGCTAATAGTAATTTTCGCTCATTTGTTATGAAAAGACTGTTTTATTTCATTTCGTTATTACTTAGAATTATTATTTGAAAACGTATAGCAGTAAGTGAGATTAATGATGAAAATGTAATGCTTTCGATTGGTACAAAATATACATATATATATATATCGATATTCGATAATTTTGTTAATGTTGTATAGAAACGTTTATGATGTGCGTCTGCTTAAGTACCTGCTAAAGCGGTCAAGAGTGCGCGATCTCGAGATGGATATCTCTTTTAAAATAAATTTAGAAAGGATCTTTTAAAGAGAGAGAGAGAGAGAGAGAGAGAGAGAGAGGGGGGGGGGAGAGAGAGAGAGAGAGAGAGAGAGAGAGAAAGAGAAAGAGAAAGAGAAAGAGAAAACGTTTCTTTTTTCCAATCAGCAATGATCTGAGAAAAGTAAAAAAAACGAAAAGATGGATTATAAATGCGAATATTATAATGTATGTATTCTATCTAGTACCTAAACGCCTGCTCTAAAGAGATTTGTGGCGCTATCCTATAAAACAACTCTATTCTAGTTAATGAATGTATACGAATAGCCGCTAAGAGGATGTGAGAATAATACGTAAATGCAGTATTTCTAAGAGGTATGTAATGTTAATAGTTATTTATTTTGTGGATTTCTCGGAACAAATATTTCATTGCTCTGCTGTGCTATACGTTATCAATTAGGCACATAGTCCTGTTAGGGATAGGTGTTACCTATGCGTAGTGGTAGTTATTTGTGTAAATGTTTCACGTGGCAAATTCTTCTTTTTTGTAATATATTAGGATACTAACTATTTACAAATCTAAATCCTGATTGTATGTAATCCGACAGCGACCAGGGCCGCACTAGCTGCCTGTGACTAAGATTATATTCCGGCGTTTTTCGGGACGGTTGCCGTTTTGAACGCTATTGTAATATTATTGATTATACGATTGCTAAAAAAATAAATGCGATGTAAACTTAAAATTCCACGTCTTACGCTTCATTGTCTGCGGCCCTGGCCGCAGCAGTTTATCCCTTATACCATAGATCTGCTTTCCTTGATCCCGTCATTTGTTACTCTTCCGCGATATAAATCAAATTTTAAGAATTAATATATTCGATTTAGTAACATTACATCGCGAGTACGATCTTTACGGTAACAATATGATAATATTTTCTAAATCGATAATAAGCAATATGATTCTTTGCTCTCGCTGTTTGTCATTAACAAAAATATTACTTTAACGCGAGCAAAATTTTCTATCACGCGTTTCGTTAACAATTCCTTAACGATATTATGATGTAGAAAGTAGAGGACGTGCGGCGCTTGCTTTACGGCACTTAAAGCACTCGTTAGGCAGTGTCATTGCGGTACAGAATGGAACCGCCTTAACGGGCGCCACGTTGATCCAGAGTTGAGCTTTCCACGGACAACCATAAGTCTCGCGACGCTCGGGGATATTAATATGTTATTGCGGAAAGACTTCCTCATGAAAGTCGACAAGGACTGCAAAAATATGTCCCGCGTGTCTCGGCGTCTCCAGGGGTGGCACACACGTTCAGTATAGTATAGTGGATGCTTCTATCGTTCGCTATTCCTATATACGTGCGCTAACACGCACGAGCATACACAATCGTATACCTACATGTACAGGCGGAAGCTCTCGTTACTATCGTACACGTAGCGGGGAGCGGTTGGGGGCAGAATTCAGCAGACGCCATTTGTATTAATGAAGCTCCCGACAATGGTGCACGCCCGATGAATTATGTACCTATGTTCGAACCGAACGAAGGTACATAACCGATCTAGGCATAAGTTTGCTATTGGTCTCACGCAACACTTCCTATTCTCTGATCCTTAGTTACAACTTTGTGATCCTTGGTTCTTTAATCTTAAGAGTGAAACCGATCCTCGAAAATCACATTTTGGAAATCCTATTACGCACGTGCTTTTATACTGAACGTTTTCAAATCCGAGAAATAAAAGTACATTTTTTTTAAATCAATGCTATTTAATAAAAAAATGTATTATAATCCATTAAATAAAAATGAAATTTAATTATCCAAAAATATATATGAAATCAATTTAATCAGTTATGTATTAAATCAAGATAGTTATTTTAAAAAGTAATAAGTTTGAAGATATTATATTACATATGTGTTTTATTGCAAGGATTTTTTTTCTGTAACTGTATTATAATTTTATATAACTTCTAAGTCGTATAAATTTAAGATCGAATCAAAACTTATCTAAAAGAAATAAAAATAAAACTTGTATTAAGTTTTATATTATATTTTACACATTGTTTTTAATTCTAAAGTATTATTAGTTCTAAAGTCAAATGACATATTGTTAATTAATAATTCACATATTAACTTTTTTATTTAGTTGAATGCATTATTTTTCATTTTGTTGTATAAACCGCTATATTTTTAGATATTTATCATTAACATTGACTAAGTATGAATTAAAATTCATTCTTAAATCGGTAAAAAAACATAATTTTGATCAAAACCAAGAGCATTAGCTGCGTAGCTGCAATCTATTACGTGAAAAGACGTAGCAAGGCATCCATCTCGCCATGGCGCGGATAAAACGACCGCTTTACTTTGGATTACAGGGGGAACAATTTACAGCAGGCACAAGAGCACCTGTTCGTTCTTGAGGAGATGGAAAGGTAGGGACGCGCACAATGCGAGGGGTAGTCTTTTAAGGGTGTGGGAATAGCGTGCTTTGCAGACGTTGCGGTAATTGAATCCCAGTAAGTCCCTCTATATAGGTGTATTCACTTAAATGTATAACACTATTCTCCTCCTTCCGCGCCATCTTTCTTTTGCTTCTTTAATCTTTCCACCTAGCTCTTTTCTATCCTGTGCAATGATTTTTCGTTGACAGTTAGATATTATGAGAAATTTTATTTACAAGTTTCTTGATTTGGTGAAGCGACTTTCTATAGGTTTTTTGTCTTCAACTATTATAAAGTGTCTTTCTTTTAAAGTCTTTTTATAATTTTTATTGTTACAAGTCTTGTAATTATTAATTATTATTGAATGAATACGATACATTTTTCTTTAATATATTAAAATTAATGAAAAAATGAATTTGCGCGTGCCACGTGTTAAGAATTTTTTTTATTCAATAAGAAGGAATCAGCAATAGGTTTTGTGAAAACTCATTCTGCGATACTCCTCGAGAAGTCTACTATCCCAGCAACGAAATCCTGATGTACGAGCTTCACGTTTCAGCAGCTCCTTGGCTCGGGCCGACTGATATGAATGTGTTAGGTGTAGATGAGCCTAGCGTGCTCCGCCCTCATATAATTACTTCACGCTTCTCTCTCCGTAACCTGGTGCCCTCAGATACTTCCTCCCTTTTCTCCTCCTCCTGTTTCTCTTCCTCTTCCTCCTCTTCTTCTCTCTCCCCTTCTCTCTCTCTCTCTCTCTCTCTCTCTCTCTCTCTCTCTCTCGCGATGTTCTAGCGGTGTTTCTATATCGTCGTGCTCTTGCAGGGTGGTTTGCCCGTAGTTGCATGCACCGCTCGCAAATACCATCGTATCCTGTGCGCTTGATATAACAAGGGGGTTGGAGGAGGATTCAGTTGGGTTTGAGGGGGTGTTGTGCAAAGGGGAGGTTATTAGGCAACGCAGCACCTCATCCCTCATCCACGTAACCGCGCCGCAGCGTGTATTATGTAACAACACGGAAACGAACTGTGAGGTGGTTGGTTGGCCGAAAGAGAAATGGAGAACGGTCGAGTAGGATAGAGAAGGAGAAATGCAAAAGCCTCGCTGATGTTGCTCTTGCTGCTGCAAATATTACACATATTCGTAACGATGCGCTCGTAACTCTCGGTTAGTATCTGTTATTTCCACGAGTGCTGAATCATTTTCGATTCGAGCACAAATTATATCTCCATGTATTTCAGAAGCGCTCATTAAGATTCGTTTACACTAGCCAAGACATTCATACTTTATATTGAGCTTAAATATTGAGTCTTCTTCTCGGATTCCTGAATATGTTCTATGTTCTCTTTTATTTTGTTCCAAAAAAACATCAACACTTTGATAAAATGTTTGAATATATCTTAATTTATTGTATAATTGACAGACCTGTATATCAATAGATTCAGAATTCAAAATATATTTACATTTACATTTACGTGCACTGTATTACATTCTGATACTTCTTCGGATAGATTCTGGGAACAAATCTATCACTAATATATGAATCTAGAACTTTAATAATAGCTGGTAAGTTTGGAACACATACATCTCACGGCATTATCAGAAATCTTAATTTACAATTGAGTTCTGGCGGTTTAACGGACATTTTGCGGCCAATATAATGTCTAATAATTCTAATAATTCGCCGGTTTAGAGATGAATGGTGGGAGGGAAGGGTGGTGGCGCATAGGGTGAGTATGTTCCCTGGAGCCATGCCCGGGAAGGTAGGGAAGTGAAACCGAGATGAAACGAACGAAGAGAGGAAAGGGGGATATAGAGAGAAGGAGGCAGTGAGGGAGAGGAGAAGAAGGAACAGGTCGACCAAGGGTATGGGCCGAGGAAAT
Source organism: Atta colombica (assembly GCF_001594045.1). Taxonomy (NCBI): domain Eukaryota; kingdom Metazoa; phylum Arthropoda; class Insecta; order Hymenoptera; family Formicidae; genus Atta; species Atta colombica. The sequence continues at coordinate 297,466 of NW_017259453.1, forward strand.
GGAGGGAAGGCCAATTAGAGGGCGGGAAGATTTATCTACGGGCGACGGGTGTGCGGATAGTAAGGGGTAGGTTGGTCTCTTCTGCCTAGTGCACTTGTATTATTTCTTGGTTGGACAACCCCGTTCAAGATAACGGTAACGTTCACCTGCTATTGGCTGTTCCTGATCCTTTATGAATTAGTTGTTAATTTAATTTCTCGTTGTCATCTGCATAACATGGAATAGTGTACTATTTTTTATATGTATTCATATATAAGTGCTAATAATTCTTATTATATTATATA
>NW_017259453.1:297849-312129 GCF_001594045.1 Atta colombica
TTTTAAATATTGAATCTTTTACTTCATTAAGGATATTAATTTTTGCTTTTAATTTTTTTTTAATAACAGATCGAATTTTCGATTCGTATACTTAAATAAATTTTGTTTTAATATTAAATTATCATAAAATTCTGTCATCTAAATATACAGTATCGTACAAATTACGCACAAAGTAAAATTTCCTAGTAATGCTGTGTATACAAATCTTAAATTATTTTAATAAGGAGCTTTGACATCTTAAGTATCTAGATGATGGGATCAAAGCATTTTCTCGGTGATGTCAGCTTCTTTCAGTATTTACATGAGAAACATAGCCCCGTGGTGAATATATGAGAGACAATTTTATCTTGATAAATGATACTTGGAAGCGACACATCTTGATGTTTTTATAGATTGAGGCACGAAATTAGAAGAGCGAACTCTGTGAAAATTAATTAAAATAAGGGATGAAAACTTTTAATCTCAAATATTCTTAAATCTACATACTATAAATATTATATTAATATAAAATAAATTATACCTACATATGTAAGAGAAACATATATAAATAAAGAAACATATTATAAAGTGAATCACTAATATGTTCAAAAATAATTATTAAATATTAACAATATATTGTTGATTGACGTAAAAAAATTAAGCTTTAAATTTCTACATTTAATAATAAAATTATCATTGTTTATTCCATATTTAATTTTAAGTTTATTATATTTTAACAAAACTTTTGTTCCAAATTTGTTATATTAAAATATTTTTTTGTGTCTCTTTTTTATACATTTACTTTTGTATTACAAAATTTAAAGAATTATTTTTTTAGTATGATATTAAGACATACAAATACTTCCCAATCTTTTGATGTAACAGGTATTTATTAAATAAATAAAATTAAAGAAACTGCTATATAAATTTATCAAATATAACTTGTAACCTCAAGATTTCTTATAACAAAAGATTTTTGAATTAAAAGATTTTTGTTACACCTATAATCGTTTTCGTAAGACTTTCCGGTACAAAAACCTTGAAATGTATAGAGCTAGAAATGCACATTTTACATCTTAAAATTATAACTGTGACTTAACGGGATTCACCGACCAAAAATGTTTGCGGAAGCATGACAATGTCAGTGATCAGGTCGTCACGCATTAAGAATTTTTTTTAGTAAAAAAAAATACGGGACTGCATAAACGACCGTTAAAATTAGAGGGGAATAGACCATGCTGTCAAGGCTGTTCCATTTTTAACGTAGCTTTGAAATCAGCGGTGGATCTCGTAAATCTAGAACTACGTGGGAGATAACTTTGTGTCGGCTTGTTTTACGTGCTACAAATATTTTTTTCTTTCTTCATAAGACAGAAGGAAACAAGTCCGCTTTGTTCGAAAAATTAAACTTCACTCAGATAGTTGACTATATCTATAAGCTTGTTTAGAATTCATGTATTGTTTGAGATATAACTCTTAGAAAATTTGATACAACAAATCATAATAATTTATATTATTAAATGTAAAATATGTATATGTATGTATATACATTCTTATATATGTAAAACATATTTATTTTTAACTACACTGAAAGAATGAACAATATATTTTATTTCTATAACATTCTTTTTAATATGATTATATTATATTATTATTTGCACTTCTTAATTAATTTTGACATTGATAAACTTATCTTTTATTATTGAAAAAGAAATGTATATTTTTGAAAAATTCCTCGTATATAACTCGTATATAAGATTCTTAATAAAATGGTACCTTTTATACAAAACGGCAAATAAAGCATCACAGTACTAACGTACATCGACGTAAGAATACAAAAATAAAAATAGATAGTACATCATTCACCCTCCGGATAGGAAACAGAGAAGTAACTGCAATTGTGAAACAAAAGGCACGATAATTGTATTCGTCCCCTGGGGAGTAAGAAAGGGTGTGCATAAGAGGAATGGGAGACATAGCAGGAGTTCATATTAAAGCGCGAAGAAACGTCACGTTAATTTGTAATCGCTTTTGCGGTTGGCTGATAGCCGCGTCTCTATTGAGTGGTTTGGAGTCACGGCAAAGGGCTGGTCTTCTACCAGAACGTTCTGTAGGGGAGACCATGATGGTTATGCAGATCAACGTGGGGTAGTGCGGTAGCTGACAGCGGTATAATAACTTGCCCCCAACATTGCATCGTTTTGAAATAAACCATAATCCTTTCTTCCCTTCTTAACATGTCTCGTGTATAAAATTATCCATGCAACTGCGTCGACTGTGACGAAAAGCGCGGCTATTCTACGAACTATAATAAAATCGTGTAACAATATTTAGCGTGTAACAATAGTTTCGTTTAAAATGTACACAGTATAACGAATTTTATTTATCCGGTGAATAAAACGTTGCAGAGATCGTAATTTTTTCAATTCTTATCGTAGAAGCCTAACAGTAAGAAGTTTCAATCTGTGAATACATGGCAGTTTGCCAAAAGAGAAAGGAGAAATGTTCGTTTGGTGAGTTTGAAGTTAGATTTCCGTGTCTGCTGAAGGAAAGCGGAATGGGAGAGATAGAAAGTCAACTGGCAACACCGTGCACGTGATGTATCGCAGCATCGAGCATTCGAGCATTGGCTAGAGAAGAAAAAGATCGAGAAGTGAAAGAAGTTAAAGTAGAGGAGAGTGAACCGGGTCCGGGTGCGAGCGACGAGCGGGGATAGTCGAGTCGATCCTAAAGGGTGGGAAGAGGGAGGCACAGCTACTTGGGCCACTGACTAGGAAGGAGTAAAATAAGGGGTTGCTCGGCGCCGCCGCTCCATGCTTGGCTTGCAAACCGACTTCCGTCCTCCGCGCGCGAGTATTCAGACGCCGACGGCGTTTTTACCAGAACGAAGCTCGGGCGAAAAAAGAAGCGAAATATATATATATATATATATAGAGCGCACCTCCTGTTCTCTAGCGCTTGAGTTTTGGGCTTGGCTAGAGCCAGCCAGCTATCACGGCCTCGTTCTGTATACGTTCGTACGCGACGGGACGGAGTCTATAATATATCTCCCGCCTTATCTGCCGCACGCTGTTTACTGCCCGATAGACTTCGCAGATAGGAGGACCCTGTATCACCGCCCCGCGAGAGAGTCGAGTCACTTACTTTTATATATGTTGTTACTTACGTCAGTGAGGGGGGCATACGGGAGGGAATCCGTGAGACAAGTTGGAAAATACTGATGGCCATGGTGAGATACGGGCGACGACCGTCGCCGTCGCGGCTATACGCGAGCTACGGTCTCTTCGAGGAAGTCACTCGTCCGTTATGAAAAATGATTTAACTGAATCTTGATGTATTCCTGAAACCCTTGAAGGCGATATATTCATCCATTGGCTAACAATGACCTGTACAGCATTCACAGCACATTTATAGAATTTTTCATTAATTTTCATAGTTCGATGCACAAATATTCTGATTGTATTTTTGCCTTTTCATCGCAATTATCTCTATTGACGAAGCATCGTGTATTTCGGGAACAAGAAGAAAATAAGAATTCTTCTTTTGTTGTATTTATATCATATTGTTATAACAGGGAGAATCTTGTTTTTGTATACTATGATATGATTGTAACTACTTTCTTATAATCTGTAATCAATGCCACTGTTATCTTTCATAGAGAAATAAATGAAATAAACAAACAATTAAAAGTAATGCACGTTTTATCTTTCTTTTTTTAGATACGTTCTTAGATAAGTTTTCTTAGATACGTTCAAATTATATGTCCAACTATACTTAATATTCATAATTTGTTTATAATTTCTTCTACGTATGAATGTGAATGTCACTTTAAACTCATTATTTACAAGTTCCGTCAGACCGTATTTCTTGAATTTATTGAGAATTTAATACCGGATTGAATTTTGGTTAGCGGCACTTAATCACTGTTTTAGCCACCAAAGTTCCGCCGTTAATCTCCAGCCTTTAGACTGATACGATTCAGCGTTTTCTCCTCGCACGCAGTGTAATGAGAGATGTACGAGATTGTATATTATGTCTGAAACTATCGCAAATAGAGAGAACGAAGCTTCGAATGTCGTGTATACTCGTGGACAAGATATCAAAGATATACAGCGAGAGGACAAGCGTTTGTCCTCGTACCGGAACTTTCTTCGTTCCGGCTGCTGATTGACGAGCCAAGTTTTCTTGTCCCTTGAATTTGGGTCGGGATACACCTCTTCTTTCTTTCTCTTTCATTGCTCTCCATCTCTTGCTTAGTTTCCATCCTACCCCTACTCCATCCTCTTTCACGTTGTGGCGTATACGAAGCGAGCTGTGACACAGGGGCCCTTGGTAATTTCGTGGCAAGTTTTTCCTGCTCGATGTATCGTTCGGTACCTCATGAAAGTTTGATGACGAAAGCAGAAGTTAAGAAACTACATCGTACTGTTTGGAGGTGTATCAGTATCACGTTTCTGGACAACGAAGTAACTCGACTTTGTAAGAAGTCCTTTGCGTCGGCGAATAACTTATTTGTGCAGTAAGAAATGGCAATCTTTTTGTCACGATATAAATCGTCGAGAACGTTTCGCGGAACATAAAATAAGAATGTAGTTAAGAATGATTACTAGCAACGATATTTTACACAAAATATATAGAATTAAAAAGTTTCATAATAAATCTTTCAAAGTCGCACCACAATTTGCGACGTGAATTAAATCGAAATCGAAATCCAAAAGCCTTCGCATAAGACAACCGCCATATTTGGCATAGGAAAAAAAACAGGCACTAGGGTGAAAAGGGGGAATCGTTCCTCCCCATTCTTACCGGAAGGGCCACTTGGAGCAGCTGTTATATATACCGCCGTTGATCACACTTTGTTAAACCAATGGGGAGGGAGGAAGGGAGAAGGAGGGGGGGAATAGGCCGAAGCAAGTTTTCCTTATCTCAAAACATTCCTATCATTTTTAACTATCAATTCGAGGATAATCTCAGTATTAATCGAGCATGCGATCAAATCTTAGTGCATCGTGATTTCATTTCTTGCACTATGCGTGCGTTTAGTTTATAACTTTTGCAACCGTTAACTCTTTAGGAGTTGAATTTTGTGTGTATATATCTTCTCTCTTTCGTTCTTATAGGGTGGTACTCTATCAAGTATAATAGTACGTTTCTGTTGAATATTCAATGTAGAGTAGTACTGAAATTTGGATTCAATGCGATGAGTAAAAAGATAAACGAACTTGCAGTGTACAGATGACGCAGGGAATTCTTTTTGAGCTAACGCGCTGCCCTCCGTATTTACAGAATGGCGCCAAGGAATTCTGGACTCATCATTTATGAATCATCACCCGTTGGCAGTACCAGAGAGAGAAAGAGCTTCTGGAGTTGAATAAAATATAAATATAATTTAATTAATTAATGCTTGTTGTAGATTGTAATGTTAATACATTTATATATTATCAAAAATTACAGTAAGTATAAAGTATATTTTTCTTCTCAAATATATATTAGTTATAGGTATATGAAAAGAAAATAATTAAAATAAAATGTCTGACATTGTTAATAATAAATTAATAAATTATTCAATAATATATTAAAGATCACTAATTTATTTTGTATAATATTATCACGTTTAATTTTTTGTGAACGAAATTTTCACTTTTATAAAGTGCGCAGAATCTTCTCCGATTTTTTTTTCATATCTTTGTTAATAACATCTTGATTTGATAAAGAATGATTGCGAATAACTGAAATATGATAATAAATGTGAAATATCATGAGGACCGCAGAAAGTGCCCGGGTAGCTTGCGATCCCTCATCGTACAAAGCCTTCGATAAGGCCGCTATTGGAATCTCGATAGAGCAGGTGGAACGAGGGAGTCGGCAGGGGAGGGTGAGTTGAGCTGGAGATCGGATTTGAACCGTCTCGAGGGAGAAGGGCGAATAGGGATCCTCAGGATATGAGAGGAATGGAGAAGAAGGAAGATTTTGATGGTGTTTGTGCACGTTTCGGCTCATGTGTGCATTTGTGCGCGTGTTTCTGCGTGAGTGTCTTGGTTCTCCGGGGATAAAATGTAGATGGATGAGCCATAGATTTATACCAATCCCCGTAATATCGTGGAGCAGAAGAGAGGGGATAGCAGAGGACGAAGGGTGAAGAGTAGTTAGAGGGGTCTGTCAACGCTACGCCATGATGCATTGCGATCAGCTGCTGATAGCACATCAAAGATTTATTAAAGAGCTATTTACAGTCTGTTTCTGCCGCGAATGGTCAATAGAAAGGAAAAAAAGCTGCGCATATATGAAGCTCATTTTAGCATAATTTTTTAAATTTATCATTGCGAAATGCAAATTATGACGGATTTTATTTTAAATTTTCTTCAAATTGATGTTTAGATGGAGATTAAGCTATTCTTTAAATCGATAGTAATATTTATGTTATTACATCGCGATGGTAAAACATAATACTCGGAGCATCGTAAACGATCCAGTATCCTTTCGCTTCACGTATTGTGGAAAGAGTTAGGAAGTCATTGAAAAAGAGAGGTTTTGTCAGAATACAGGATATACCGGCGAGGATTCGGTCGGAATTGTGATGAGGTGGTGGGGAGGGGTAAAGGACGGAGGAGGGAGAAAGTTAGGGTAGGGATGGAAGCAGATATATATCCACGGCAATGCGTTACGGGTTCAGCTAAATCCGCCATGATGAATGTGTTGGCGGGAATAAATCCGCAATGCACACCCCCACCACCTTCATCCTCCACTGTACCACTTTCCCCTGCCGTCGCCACTTCTCACGACCCCCTCGTACCCCTTTATGCCATCTTTCCCGCCCCTTAACGACTCGTTCTCATACACTCTCCAAATGCATCTCTCTCTCGTGATTTTAACTTTAACTCTTCTTTGTCTACTTCCCTTTCCTTTCTTTCCTATTCTGAATGCATCTTCACATTGCAGCAACTATAACTGAGCTTGTGTTACTGTTACCTCCTACAGCGATTTTATGACAAAGTTGCGCAAGAAATTCTTTTTTTTATAGTTTTTATGCATAAATATTTGAATTTAATCATTAATGAATTTAATCAATAACATATAAGTTGCGAGATATAAGTTATAATTGCAATATAAGCAAAATAATTTAGATTTCAAGATTTTTTACTGTATCAGATTTTAATATTTTTAATTTATTACGATCTAATTTACAACTTTTTAAAATTATTTGCTTCAATTGAAAATAATATACGTCACATTTTTAATTGTTAAAATTATATGAAACGTCTTCATTTTCCAATACATATATATGTATTCATATATATGTAATTCATATATATGTAATTATCACAGTTCATATATATGTAATTATCACATGTAATTTTTAAGATTGCTCTAGTAATAATTTATAACACAATCATTGTTATCCAATAATCCTTTTGTAAATGTTTGTTTTTAAATCAAAGATTTTTTGTGAAAGATCTTCGGCCAGGTTACTATGATCAGTACATGTTGTTATATATTGTGGCGCCCATGATGAAGCTGTATAGCATGGTTGGATGTAGCGCATGCGTGTCAACGCACGTGACCACGCACACATGAACAGAATGCGCTTGATCACGCTCTTCGCGCGCAAAAAAAAGAGAAAGAGAGAAAGAGAGAACACCGTCGTTTTATTTATATATGTCTGTACAGGGCAGGTAGACATTTATTAGGATTTATCGATCGTATTATTTCACGCCCCAGCTTGCCTTTTTGTGTACCCGCTTTTAGTATAAGATGCAATAAGTGCGTGATAGAAGAAATGTAAATCAGAGCAGCTATGTGTTGAACAAGCATAAGACGGTAGCTGAAAATCAAAAATATCGATGGTGTAAAATATAAATCTTAAATAATAATTGAAATATATTGCAGGATTAAAGAAGAGATGCTTTTTAAAAATAGAAAATAAAAATTGTCACTCTGAAGTTTAACATCTTTCTTCAGATATGTGTATTATTATCGCATTTCGCTATTAATCTATTGATATATTATATTTCTAATGCAGAATTTATTTTTCATTAACGCCATAGAATAATATACATAAAAAATATTTTTATCTACGAAACATTTTTGTTAGTAAATCGATAAATAATTTTATATAATATAGAACATTTTGAAATATTCTATGAACAATTAAATCGTATGCGCGCGAAAAGTAGGCTTATTTAAAGCTAGCTTTCAGAGAAAGCAGCAGGAGATGGTCCAGAAGGAGAAGGAGAAGGTAGAAGAGAAGGAGGGGAAAGCAGGAGACGCAAGCTCAGACACACCGGTCGGGTTATTTATTGTAACGAGGACTTATGGCGACAGATTTAGGAATTAGGGTATCGCAGCAGGCCCGGCCCCTAGCAAGGGTTTCCATGGAGAACCTGTGCGATACAAACACGTAGGTGTATTCCACGGCATACAAATACGACGTCCTAGGGCATCCTACTCGTGAGCACGTATGGACCCACGTGATAGCGCAATAATCCACGAGGATTATCCTCCGTGTTCAAGCGAGCAGGCGAGTGAGGGACTATTTGGCCACCGAACTGGCCGAATATTCGTAACGCCGGCGGATACTAGCCGGAAAATCTGGCCGGAAATATTCACGGTTCTGCTCTGTCTGCACAAATATCCTTTTTCTAACTCGATATGAAACGGCGACTATTTTCCATCAAAATATGAATGCTAGTCGAAAAACTCGACGCCACGCCGATCCTTGTTAATCCCATTGGGATTTAACCTTCAGAGAAAGTTTAATACAAAGTTTTAAATCAGATAACTGTGAAATATATAGCCTGCGAGAATCGTAAATCAACACTTGTCTTGTCGGAAAGTTAAACCGATACAATTTTGTAACCACGAGCGTCGAAAGGACTGTGTAGGACTGTGTAAAAGCGTACTCTCATTATCTTTATTATGATGCAACAATCACGAAAATAATTCTTGAATTATCGCCATCTAGACTCAAGTTATTTATAAATTAATGTTTTTGTATACGAACTCGCTGTAATTAAAATCAAATAATCGATTTGTAGTGCACAAATAATCGCACGAGTGAACAATGCGATCCGTACGAAATTAAACTGCGACATTGCTTTGGACGTATCATGATTCATCCAGAAGAAACTGTGATATGATGATGGCCATACCAGATGGAACAAGAGAGAAGAGAAGTAGGAGATGGCGAAAACCGCAAGTGGAATAGAACTATGAGTCTTAGGCAAGAGCATGCACGATGAGTAAAGAGGATAAATAACTGACTGCAATAAGCTCGCATGAAATTATGAATCCCTGTCAGCCCTGGTCTCCCGTCTCCTACATCGTGTATCACAGGACCAACCCTCTCGCTTATTATTTTTTCGAGAAAAGATGGCGCGTGGGCGATGGCTTAAATGGGGATAGGGAAAATTACAGTGCGCGTCACGTGCACAAAGTATCATCAAATAATGAGTTCAGGAGAGTGCGGTAAATTTTAATAGCGCGATAAAGTTTAATGAAAATAAAAATAATTGTTGACATATATAATATAAGCATGTGTTAATGTTACCGTTTTGAAGTGAGATAATTGGAAGCGTGCCATGCTCTTTCAATATTTTAATTCAATTACCAAGCTTATATTTGTACCTGCATCTTGGATATTTAATACTGTCGAAATATACATATACGCGAAATCACAAAGAGCGCGGAAACGCGTATCGCGCCGATACAAAGTTTTACACACGTACGAGCGTGCCCAGGTCATGTGACGTGGATGCTACAGTATAAAGATTTATACAAGTCTCGCAGGATCAACAACCCGGGAACTGTTTAGCCGATGCATCTCATATTTATTTATTGGTGGCTGGAGTGGTCGTAGTCGCGGGATTCTGGCGAGTGCACTCGGGTGAGGGCAACGCCTACCAACGTCGGCAGTCAGTGTACATTTCCTTTTGCTCCTTTTTCAAGGCTCTGCGATTCCAAGCGGCAGCCTGAATCGAGATAGGAACCACGGAACCGGCGGGAACAGTTGCGAGACGAGACGGCGGAGGGAACAGGGAGAATAGGAGTAAGGGCGGAAGTGACGCCGGCGCCTCGACGGAGCCGAAGCAGGGCGCCGGTGCGCTCCGATGCCTTCTATCGCGCTTTCCTCTTTCTGGCAGCACTATGTCTCCGTTACGTCATCTCTTCGATTCGCTTCTCTCTCACCCCCATTGTCCCTCCGTAGCGACTATTCCCAAATTCGAAGAGAACGGATGTATTAAATGTGAAAATGATGAGAAATTCGATCACCGTGAAATACGAAATCTTGTTCGTATGATAATTCTTTTCTTTTTATAACTTTTCTCTACTAGTGAAAAATTGAAGATATAATTTTCAGACTGATTTGAACCTCGAATAATTTTACTTTATATATTGCTTTCTACAATGAATTTTGAAAAAAAAATGACACTTACCTGAATGTTCTGTTCGCGACGAATAATAAATTGTGATCGGCGCCACGATACGTCAGGCACATTAAAGTGTTCGTGATCGTGATTTCCTGGCTCGATACGTGTTTGCAAATGCGCATCAAGGCGCCTTCTTATTATGTGCGACCAACTACCGCCTGCAATTTCAATTACTGCATGTCACACTTGCACCGGTGTGAAGTGTCGAAAAGATAACTATAGAATCCGATCGAAACTTTTGTCGAAATTGAACCAAAACTTGGCTATATGTTAACTTTAACCGAAATCAAAACCAAAATTAAAAAATGGGAACCCTATAAAAACCATATGCATAGACATGTCCATACATCATTTTTTTTCTTTTTTAAATATCATAATTTATTGAAACAATAATTATTGTAAATTTCGGGCCGAAATCAAAAACTGAAGTTTCGGTTATGTGTCAATTTTGGCCAAAGAATATAAGTACTTCTTATATTTATAAATATCATAATTTAATTATTGAAACAATAATTATACATATTAAAATTAATATTTATGAAGAAAAGCTATATATGGTTTCAAAACTAACACGTAATATGTTCGTTTTTAGTTTCGATAAAAGTTTCGGTTGGATTCTAAAGATAACATAACGATTCAACTTTTTTTGCAAAACTATAACTACGGAAAGATAGTACATTACATTTATCTTATGAGTTTTTCGACAGAGCAATAATTGAATCCTATAACTATTTCGTCTGCGCGTCTTATGACCATTTTATTAAGAAATCCCTTTACAATTCGCTCACCAAGTTGGAATGCCATTCCTGAACGTGACACATCTACCTATGTCGCCGCGTATGATAGTCACGAACTCTTCACATACAACACTCAGTTAGAAGTCACCTCGCGCAAAGATGCCCGCTGTATCGATACGAGAAGTGTCCGTGTACTTACACAAAGTTCGCAGCACGCATTCTTCTCTGCTCCCTCACCTTCCACTTCGTGTCGTTTGTACCGTTTGACACATGAAAGATTAACTACAGGCACGTAGTCTCATCTGTCTATCTCACAGCGTGTAATCACATGTACGCGACTAAGTGCATCGCAAGAGCAATCAGCGTCGGCCGCCGACTCAGCTTTGATTAATTGAATCAGTCCTAAGAGACATGAGCATACTTGTTAGTACGCACGCATATTTATATATGCATGATGAAACAAGGCGCAAGGGTATTTCTTTATTCCATTTCCAATCCCTACTTCTCATTATTTGATTATTACAACTTAAGAATCGATAATTGAGTGCAGTTGATAATAAACAATAACAAACGAAAAAAGGAACATGTACCATAATACAAGATGTAGTGCTATTTCATATATTAAAACTCAATTACGTTCATAAATATAAAACATAGACATTTCGACCATCTGACCATCTTCAGTATGTCATATTAATTAAATAAAAGTCAAAACGTTGAGTACATGATTATCAAAAATCAAAACTTATGTATTTTCTATAGTCAATATGATTTAAAAGCTTGACGAGTTTCTATATTTGACACAACGCTCGATTTCTTATTATTTTGTAGATTCTAATTAGATATGAACACATGATAGTTTTGTTTCGTAATTGAGTGAATACGTAACAGTTGATAATATTCAGTAAGAAGGCTGGAGATATAATTCATGTAATTTGTTCGAGTAAATGTAACCGGATTATATTTTTATTAATACAATGACATAGTAAATAATGCTTAAAACGCAGACAAATATAATTACTCATTAAGCTTCACCATGAGAGGTCACTAATTAATAGTCGATAATTAAATTCACTATTTTATGAACGTGATTTGATGGTTGTATTTTGAAAATGAAAATATGTAATAAATGATCAAATCTATATATTTGAATATTATAAATTTAATGATCGATTGTTAGAATTCTTAAGCAGCTTTATTAGAAATAAAACGTAAATCATCAAAAACATAGAGTGGTAACATTAACGATGTAACGAATGTTTGTTAGCTCAATCGTTTGTTTGTCCCCCAATCACATTACACGGTTGGCCCGCCGGTAATTAACAGGTAATTATTTATAATGGAACAATGGAATTTAAATTAATAGTTTAGTTTCATTAATAACTGCGCGTAATTTCAGCCCCGTGTGTGTCAGTGCTAAATAAAATATATGAACCGGTGAGCCCGACGCCGCATTACGGTCTGGTAATGTGCGTGCTGCATCACAAAACAGCGCCTCCGCTACCTCCGACCACCTCCAGCCATCTCCACGCGAACCCGTCGCGGCCCTGCCGGCATTCACCCCCGACGCACACTCCCCCCTAGAATATAACCACTCTACGTCACGTCTGTTATAAACGCGTAAACACGTGCTGGTGCCCCTGGAACCCTTTGTCCACTATCAAGTAAATAATGGCGCATTAAGCTTTTTCATTCGTATTCGGGTATACATGTGCCGGGGATGCAATGCACGCGTGCCGAGGATGCATATGTATGTATGTATATATATATATATACATGTGCGAAAGATCGTCGTATTGTCGTGTTAGCGCGACCGTCGTGTGAATTGCGCCGTGCATGCCAGCAGGTTGTTGAAGCTCACACCGTAGCAGCCAAGAAAGAAATCTGATAAATTATCGTAGAAAAATTAACGGATCATCATGCAATGATTTGTGATTATAGATTGCATTATTAAATATTTATATTATGATAGCGATTAAAAACATATGAGATTACGATTAAAGATATCTTCGACGTACTATCTACCAATGTAATTTAAATTTAGTTAACTTGCGCCCTGTCTGGTTAAGAATATAGATCGCTTGCGCGTGGCTGAATCTTATATAAGGTACTAATGCATTATCCTGACTATGCCGAAAGAGGCTTGCCTGGATACGGTGCATGCAAGCTCGCGGACCGGAATGGAGTCGTAGGATAGCAATTTCGACCGAGCAGTAATAAAGCACGTCTGCGCGCCGAAATCCTGATGAATGGGCGCGCTTAGGCTTGAAATGGAGAAGCGACGAGCCCTCGCACTTACTCATTCTGCTGTACTCCCCTCTCTTATACCTCTTGCTCCTCTAACTCTATCTCTTTTTCGCTTCTGTTACACATACACACATAAACACACACACACACACACACACACACACACACACACACACACACACACACACACACACACACACACACACACACACACGTACACACGCACATACACTCACACACACATATATATATGTATATATTCCACTTATATTTGAATCCATTATTTTTTTTTGGTCTTTCTATAACCGTGAGTTTCGCGCGTTTCAAACTGCTTAGTTTTAATTTATACATTCATTTATCATCACAAATTTTTTATAATTGTACAAAATTGTACAAATTGTTTCTATAAATTTTGATTATTTGTTAGTTTAGTTACACAGTACTGCTAATTTTATAAATATAACACAAATAATTTACAAAAAATTTTTTGGTCCGCTGTTACATCATTTGCGCCATGTAGTCAGTAGATAAAGCTCTAAAAACAATTGAGATTTATATACATACAGATACGCGGTGAAGTAGAAAGATTGTCAAGGGAGGTGAACGGTATTGGACGTTGTGAAGCTCAATAAATCTGTTCATTCCGAATTGAGAATGTAAAATATATGCAGTTCATGTCTGTGAGGACGCGAACGGAAATTTATCAGTACGATGCTTTCGATGGACAGGTACTGGTTCTAATTTATTCGTCCATTTCACGGTCTTGAGCCCGATAGCATTCACACTTAATTCTGACTGCTTTATTAAAACAATATTCTGATCAAATACATATAATTAAACAATATACTAGCTAAAAATATGTACATACATGTGTATATATATATATATAT
>NW_017259453.1:312198-317658 GCF_001594045.1 Atta colombica
TATATATATATATATACATTTATATTAAATTGTATTTTTTATTTCTTTCGAACAATATATTGCACTATACTACGCACATATTCATAGTTATTCATTAACATTGATGCATGCACGATATGTACATGTTTTACAAAAGGTACCAATAGATTGGAAGATTGATAAAGATCGTAATACATTTCAATAAGGTACTAAATTGCGCATTTTAAAGATCTGTATAGAAAGATTTTTATAATATAAGAAATCTTGTTGACATAACATAACTATTATCTAATAAAAGGAAGTCAATGTGAAACAAAAACTTGAAAATAATATTGTTAATTGTATTCGATATTTTCACATATAAGATCCATTAGGCTACACTCTGCAGCAAGTTCACCTGGAGGTTACAGGCGGCAGCTAGTACCTATAGCGGCAACTTCTGGGCCTCTAAATCAGCCTCTGTGTCGTGATTCATGGAGGGCAACCTCTTGCCCCTTTCTCCGCTCACTCCTCTTGAGCACCCCTGCCCCTTTACCCCTTCTGTGTTTCCTCCTTACTCCACCCGCTTTCCTCGCCCTCTTACGACTCCTTCGGCAGTGACCTCTTGGACGACCCTTTTACCACCATGTTCCTACCTTCTACAGCTTCCACCAATCGTCCACAATCTTTAGCTTGTGTGTCTGTACAATTTTTTATCTTTTATTTTTTATCTTATTTTTGATTTTAATTGAGATTTAACTTAAAAAATTAAGTTATAGAGTATAAGTTTATAGAACAAAATAATGAAATATTATATAATCGATCGATATTAAAAAAATTAGTTTTCTAAATAAGTTCAAGAAAAATTTTATGAATCTCTACTAATATTATATTCACAATATTATTTATAATAATAATCTGCGACGTCTTAAACTAGAATGGTGAATTACATTATAGAATTAGCACTTAATAACGCATAAGATATTAGAAGTACAGCAGGTTGTGCACCTTCATAAAATATGCCATTCCATGAAATCCCACGAGATATCTGTAGAAGAAGGCTATTTTCGAGCTCATTGAATAGACAGCCATGATTCTATGACCACAGAGCGTGCCAACTCCATTGTAGCGCTCTTCACCATTTTAGTCCTTTATTCTCTTTCCTACTGAACGCGTACTCGTATATCTCAGCATAGTAGTTTGGCTTTAAGGCCTGTACAATCTAATGACAACGATATTCGCTGCTATTTCTTCACGCAGTGTCGAAAATTATTTTTTTTATTTTATAATTTTTTCTCTATATTTTTTTATAATTTTATGTCTTTATAAATATAATTTAATGTCTTTATAAATATATTTAAATGTCTAACAGTTTAATATTTGTTTTACAGCCCAAAAATTTAACATTGAATTTTTTGATCGTTTTGATGCAAATATGATTTTTTCTCATGTTTACTTATGAATTAGAATAGTTATTATTGTAAAATCCTATTTTTTATTTTTTAAAATTACGATTATATCTGTAATAAAGTAAAAAAATCTTACTACTAAAATTATTTTTTTAAGATCGCATAAGATAAGAATTTTTGAAATCTGAAATTACCATTATTATCATAACTTTTCATTACATACAGCATTATAGACAGTGAAGATGTATTATGTGATGGATGTGACGTAAACACGAGAGAGTATTTTTTAATTAACGAATCTACTTCATTTAGGAAGCAGACTCAATTATATTGATATCACAGAGGCGTAGAACTGATTCAATCCAACCATTCGCGCTTGTACCACGTCGTTGTGTGCATAAGCAGATATGTACATGAAAAAGAATATATGCTGTGCGTTCACGCGCCCTTGTACATGTATATGGCTGGAAATACGTAAGGAAGCAGGGCATGAGCAATGGCTGGCAGCGCTCCGTAATAATGTTGTCTTCGTCGGCTCGTTTTATTTGCCCACGGCACAAGAATGTAGCCTACAGTCCGCCTCAAAATTCATACCTGTGTTGCGCAACGCGATTGGTCCGTCGGAATTTTTTATGCTTGTCCGATTTCTTTACGAGGACATATTTCAAGGATTCTCTAATATTCTCTAATAATCGAATTTTACAATTCGTAAGAAGTAGACTTACAGATATTTAAAACGTTCATAAAATGTTAAGCACCATTGATTTAGTGACAAATGAAGACAGTCGAAAAAGAAGTATTAGTTACTATCAAAATTTAAATTCGTAGGATTTGATTTGATTGATGTGTTTATATAGCGATTATAAATTATTATTATGGTATATATCTCTCAAATCAACATCTTGTAATATAAAGTAAACGGTAGAATATATATCTGTCAATGCGCACTAACCGCTAGCTTAGTGAAGGATAACAATAAGAATTGGCTCTTGCAAAAACATTAAGCGGTATATCAGGCAGGAGGAAGGGAAATAGGCATGAAGCGAAAAGTGGGATGGGCGAACTGATATCGTTGCGGTATTCCAGAACAGGCAAGAAGGCAAGGAAACGAGCACCGGCAGGCAGATAAAGTGGAAAAATCGTCACCATTCCTTTCGTCTCCTTTAGAATCCTTGGAGTAGATGTAGGTGGGATCGAGTGGAGCAGCACCGAAAAAGTATAAATTTCTTTAATGGTGCTAATAATTTCATATCGCATAATTTACTTACTGCGAAACGTAACGCCAGTAGCTACCAGAGGCATTAACGAGGAGCCTAATATTTATGTTGGTACTCCGGTCCTCCGCCACCCAGATAACACCCTTGCGTTTTCAACCCCCTCTCCCAACCCCGCATCGTCCCCCTCGAGCATCCCTTTACCTTCTTGTACCACCGGCAGAAAGTCTCCCTCGGTCGGTTTGCGACGCGCCTTCGCATCTTCGTAACTAGATAAAAAAAAGAGGAAGGTGCTCCCTTTTCCTTCTCGAGATAAGTAGAACCTGCCACGGTTTGCTGGTTCTACGATCGACCAAGGACAAAGGAAGAGAGCAACGGACGAAGTACTGGTGATTTAATACACGTTTCTTTTAAGGGGAAAGATTCAACCCCCTACCTTGATACCAGGAGATATTACGTAAAAAATTTTGCATTAATTTATTCGTGGTTGGCAATTTGTGACAAATGAAGTATGTGAATATACATTAGTAATCATCACATATTACGCCACACACTGAATTTTTCAATTATATGTATATCAATTATCGTAAATATTTCGAATTGATTTTATTACTTGTTCTACTATCAATGAGAAAGTGGTACGTGTTTCTACAAGGCTATCGCCTTCGGTAAACCTATTGGCAGTGACAATATTTTTCTCGCTAAATTTCGGTTCTTCTGCAACCTCTGTTGATTTTTTAGATCCGGTAATGTCCTCGGATAAGTGGGAAACTCTTATCTCCCTAAGTGCATTACCAGCACCGCATACATTACTCCTTTACACACTTTCACAGGTATTAAGTACATACAACCGTGAGGAAGTTTATGAGAGGAGGTTCTCAACCAGAATATTTTAAATGTATGCAAGAACACGTTCCGCCCTTCTCCTAAAGCAACCACTGCGAAGTAATCTCCCTTTCATCGTCATGAAGAACTGACTCATGTCATCGGCCTCTATAGAAGCGCATATCTACCGTCTAATGTCTATCCGTTATCGCAAATATTTTAATGAAACGCACGGTAATCAACATTGTGTAAAAAAAAATTAGATAACTTCTTAAATATTAATGAAAGACAACTGATAAATACTGATATAAATATTGCACGCTTCATAGAATGAAACTATGCGGGCAGTCGCCAGCATGGCGATAGCAATGTCTCGCGACTATCAAAAGTGATATTCTTCTTTGGATCGCTAATGTGACAGACAGCGTATTTCGTGACCATCCACGCGGGACCATGATGATAATAAGTTTGTGCAGAATTGTGGAAATGGTGAATGTAAGCAACGACGCAGCGGAAAGCATTGGAGCAATGATGAGGCTTCGGAAGAGTTGTAGAAAGACCATCCTCGTTCAAACCCCTTGTGCTTTGTATTCTCTCCTTGTCTTATTTTCTTCCATTTCTCGATTCTCCTGTTGCCTTCGAGAGAAACCGACCGGGTGAAGAATAAGACACCAGACACATATTTTACGCCGGAGCTCTTCACGAATGGGGCAAAGCGTACACGGCGAACGACGACATCGCGTTTCTGAGTTATCGTTATATGAAGTAGTACTCTAAAATGTGTATGCATCCGCCTTCGGTATTCCTTTGTCGAATATAACGTGCAGTTCTCATTTTACGGCGAGTAGAAAAGATAGCAATTTAATAAATTATATATTATTAAATATTTGATTTTAATAAAAACATGTATATATTTGTTTTATGAGTTGAACATTTTATATACTACATTGAGAGATTTATCATTTTTGTGTGTCTAAATAATTAAATTAAATTAAATCTTTAAAAGGAGAAATTAATTAATGGAATTAATTATTGTTAAATTTTACATTTCGTAAGTAATTATTTAATTATAAATTGTATTTATATTATACTGTTTTTCTTTTTAAACATATTTCAAAGAATCTTAAGAAGAATTAATTATATTTTATAATACATAATTTTCCTAAATTTTTTATTACAATATATTATACAATAATATGTAATATATTATATGTAATATTTATATATTCTGAATATACATTGCATTTTTGGAGATGACAGACAAATTCATACAAGCGTCAATTTCATTTCTCATCTAGTTTTCACGCCCCACTTTCCATTTATGATATACGATATTATTGTCATTCATTTATTTTATATTCCATGCAGACGATGCATTGATTCTATTGAATTACACAATAAATTTTGACATATCATGTTAATAATTTCTTAATTTTCTCTCTTTGAAAAAATGTAGTTGAAATCTGCGAAAATTATCATGTTATCAATATTATAAATCAAATTTCTTTAAAACAATGAAAATATCTCTAAGTCTTAAACATATTCTTCTAACAACAATATTGACGCAATAAATACAACATAATTTGTTATAATCATCCGAAATTACATGTTTATGTGATACAAATTCTTTGTTTATCCTATCGAACAAGTTTTTTGCCGTTTTGTGCCATGTCACAAAAGTTACCTATTTTGGTGACGGCAGGATGAGATAGAGGTAAAACATCGTAGCACGAAAGAAGTGCGAAGAATGTTAATACGAATATTATGATTTATTGATGGAACATCGGTCTGTAAGACTCCAGGGGTTGTTCGGCGTGCCTGCTAGTGTCCGTAAGGGTGGCAAAATGAAGAAAAAGAAGAATAAGAAGGTGGAAACCCTGAGGGTACCGTTGCACACGTATACATACGCCTGCACACGAGCGAGCTTATACAGATATACGCATCTATACATACACACATACATATACACACACACACATATATATATATATATATATATATACATATATATATTTACCAGCTCACGTGAGTAACGTAGCGCAAGGCGTTTTTCT